>NC_133649.1:144999121-145304482 GCF_009905375.1 Apium graveolens | reverse complement strand
CTCTCGGCCCTCCTCCCCCTCACTCTCGGGTTTTAGCCGAGACCAACCCCCTCCCCATTTTCTTCATTCCTCAACCAAGCTCCCACCTTCTATACAAGTAAATACTACTTCCCATATCATGATCACATATATTTCTAGGAGTTTTGAGTAAAAATTTTAAGTTTTAAGGTTGCATGTTAAGGTTCTAGTTGGAACTCAAAGTACAATCTTGATTCTTATGGATTTAAAGTTGTTTTTGAGAGGACTACAAGGAATGGTGAAGTGCCAAGTCTTGAGAAGGAAACTCTTGATGTTGAATGGCCATTTCCCTTCCATTTCATTCGGCCATGACCTCAAGGGAGCCGAATGAATGGTCCTTGAGATCATTCTTGTTGTTTTGTTCAATCTTTGTATGTTTATGTGATAATGGCATGAATCTTGTAGTGAAAATTTGATGAAACTCTTTGCATGCTAAGTGATCATCTAGATATAGCTTATGCTAGGCTTGCATGTCAATTTCATGGTGAAATATATTTAGAAAGCATGTTGCTTTGGTTAGTAAAACTCGAAGACGTGCATGCATGTGGATTTCTCTTAGAATGTTATAAGATTTTGATCATTTGGAAAGATGTTGTTAGTAAGCTCTAATTTCAGTAGGAATAAGGTGTTAATATTGATTAATTCTCCTTGATGTATGGTAATAATTCGTGTATATGTTATAAAGAATATACAACTTGTTATTTTCAAAAACTTGATGATTTGTGAGTTGTGAAATGTGGTTTCTTTTGTTTTGCCATGATTGCACCTTAGGTAAGGATGATCTCTACCAAGATTATTTTGAGTATAAGGGAGTTAGTTCAGTAGATAACCATGTTTAAGTCTTGGTTTGGGTATTGGGTTGTTGGTGGTTGAGTTTGTCAAGTCAAAACCTTGGAGAAAGGAGAGTTATAGTTTCTGCAGAAAATCAGTTTAGTACCCTGAGGTTTAGAGTGAGTTTTGACCATTTCATTGATGTGCACTTTGAGGCCCAAGCCACCAGAAGTTATTATTGGGAGTATATAAAAGGTTTTAGGTGTTGGTTGGAGGTTTGCATGTCGTTTGGTTAGGTGCACAAGTAGAATAACAAAATCTGTCCAGCAGGGGACAGTTTTGTTGCAACATAGAAATAGGGAGATTTGACCATGTCATGGGTAGGCCCTCATTAGGCCCTGTTGAACCTTAGTTAGAGGGAGTGTCAGAGAAGTTTTTCCAACCATAGTTCATAGGATATGAGTTAGAACCATGTGTCACAAGTTAATTCAAGTCAGGGCGTTTTCTGCCCAGAAAAATAGGGGAACCTTGGACTTTTAGCTTAGGCCCAAGAAGGCCCAAGCCAGGCCTTTGAGCCACATCAAGTTTGGGAGATGCCCTAAGGTCAGGAGAGTCTTGTGTAAAAGTTTTGAAGAAAAACCTATAGTTTAAGGGTGTCTAATGCACTCAAGAAACCATAGATGTCATTCTGAAATTTGCACAATGAGCACTTTCACTTATCACATAGTTTTAGAACACTTAGGAGTGAGATTTAGGTTGAACACCATAGTTGTAAGATAGTATAAGGTCATTAGATCAAAAGGCCCAAGTGAGGGTCAATAGGTCTTGGATAGTTTAGTAAAGGCACATCGAGTTAGGAAGCCAAAATTTGAAGACTTTGTCTAGTTTAGCGACCAAGTGACTTAAGTTGTGAGTCGAGATCATCCAAGCCTAGTGTTGCATTATGGTGTATATGGTAATATTTAGTATTAAAATATGATATGTGAGTATATGTGGCTTTGTGTGCAAGTATATTTTGAAGGTGAATACAAATTAAGTGCATATAGCCCTAAGTGCCATTTGTGTTTAATTACGGGATGTGAATAGGTTAAGTTGGTGAGAATATATTATAACGAGGATTATTATTATTTATGTAGGATCTCGAGAGGAGGGAAAACTTGTCATAAAGGTCGAGTGAAGCTTCCAGTTGCTCCTACCAGTCAGACCAGACCAGCCTTTCTCAAGGCAAGTGATTCAACCTGTCTTTCGTATTCACTGTAAATAGTTCATATATATCGATGCAACTTCCTGAGTCATTTTGATATATTTAAATCAAGCATATCTTATATTCATCTTTTAATCATATAGAAATGCCATGAACCCTCGAGTACGTATTGCAAAGTAGTCTTATCATGATAGTATATTAAAGTAAGATGAATGCCATGATAAAATAAAGGGTTGTTATAATACTTGATTGACCCTCTTGATTACCATGCTAATGATTCCTAAGTATTAATTTCTCATCCTGCTACTTGAACCCCTATAGAACCTCACCTTGAACCCTGAAAGCCAAATATTTATCAAAATGATTCCTCATTGATTGATACCCCTCTTTCCTATCTTAAAGCTTGACAATTCTGATATAACCTGAGTTAAAGATCATTTTTTCATACCTTAACACCCTTAATATTCATGAAGCTTATCTTCTTGATGATCCAACACCTGTACCTTGACGAGAAACCATTGCTTTAAGCCAGTTTGGCATTACCCCTTCATATTATCCATTAGCCTCACTAAATTTCCTTGTCCAAGTTTTGATATATGAAAACCTTTTAATACCCTAATAGAGTAAAGTTTTGTGAATCATGGCCCTGAGATTTAGTACCATATTTCCCGTGTTTCGAGTTGATCTATAATCCCTTTATAAAAATGTTTACTGTTAAAAGAGATTTTGTTATAATTCGATATCAGTTTTTGAAATAAATAAAATGTGGGTTTTCAGTCCCAAAGGGGGATAAATGTTTTCTTTGAATAGTGGATCTGGACTGAGACTTGAGTCCTTTCCACACTTATATTAGGCTTAGAAGTTGCCTAGGGATTCCCATTAATGTTCTAGAACCCAGCAAGGTTCGGGATTACTTCACGGCTGATCACCGGCTGTAATCTGTAGTGTCATAAAATGATTTTTGATTTAGATATGGTTTTGAAATTGTTTTGATATAAGCAAAATGATGCCATCACCCAAAGTTCTATCTCTCGTTATCATTGGTTATGTCTTTCCATTGTCATTCTTTAATGTATATCTCGATTTATGTTTTGTATCGTACTGTTTAGCACTTGTTGAGCATTTGGCTCACTCCTTGCTTTACCCTGATATTACAGTTAGCAGCTATGGTTAGATTCAAGCACACCGCCCGTAAGACCTGTGATGCTGATGCTTATGTTCGAGCTCAGGTAGAATAAGAGATAGTAGTTTTGTGTGAGGACTCGATATTTAAAATCAGCTGTAATATATGGTAGTGTTGGGCTGTTCTAAACCCTAAACTGTAAGATCTTGGATTTGGTTATGTTTATTTATTTTTAAATAATGTAATAGTTATATTTAATTTTGCTGGTTAAGTTGGGGGTGTGACAGGTTTTGGTATCAGAGCTACGATTTAGAGTCCCTGGACATCCCAAATAGGTTATAGGGTATATATATAGGCTATAGATAATACACGAGAGAGTAGGTTAAGTAAATTTATTATTAATACTCCTCTTATTGGTTGTCAGCAAAGGGCGCATTCCTCGACACCCTCTGGGTCGGACGACACTATTGCTTTCTCCGTGTATGCTGAGTTGAGGCGCGAGTTTGACATGCTTCAGGGAAAGTACGACCGACTGAAGAACGTGTACCCGGACAGCCGAAACTACGTAGAGAAGCCCAAGGAGCAGATGACTGCGAGACTTGAGACCTTGGTTTAGTACGTCAATAATAAGCTTGAGGAGATGTCAGCGCACCGGGACCGCACCAGCCAGTATGTCATTCAGATGGTGGCGGATGAGCTCCAGAGCATTGTGAAGACGCTTTGAGAGGAAAAGACTACCAAGCCCCGTTCAGATGGAGTGGAGCCTTAGTTCTTTCCATTTACCTTTTCATGTTGTTGTACTATCAGACTCCGTAGAATTCCCAGTTATTTCCGTTATTTCCTTTAAATAAGCCTGTTGTTCCTAGAATCAGACTTTGTCCTAATCCTATGTATTGTGACCTTTAAATTTCAATAATCATGCTCTATTGTTCCATTTGCTCTCAACTGTTATTTTACGTTTTTATATGCATCGCCATATCTGCTTAACTTGAAACTTGACCTCATAAGTAAACAAGAATGCCATGCGATACCCTCAAATTATTTTATCATTCATATATGTTTTGACATAACTCATATTTCAGGATCATGCCTCCCAAAAAGAAGAACCCAACAACCACATCTACCACAGACCCAAATATTCTTTGAATACTGGAAGCTTTGCAACAACAAACCAATGCTATAGCTCAACAACAACTAACTCTTCAACAACGAATTGAAAACCAAGATAACCATGAACCACACCAACCACCTGAACCACCAGTACCACCTAGACAAGTTGTCACTTTCAAGGCTTTTCAGAATGTGAATCCACCTGCATTCCATGATACCACTGTTCCAGTAATAGCTAACACATGGATTAAGGAAATGGAAAGGGCTTTTGAGTTGGTACAGTTAGGAGACGATCAGAAGACGCAGTATGCTACTTACTTCGTAAAGGGCGAAGTCATCTATTGGTAGGAATCAGTAAAAGCTATGGAAGCAACCCAGTAAGTTTCTTGGGAGAGATTTAACAAGTTATTTCTGGACAAGTATTACCCTAAGTACATGCAGAATCAGATGGAGCTTAAATTTTTAGAGTTGAAGCAAGGGAACATGACGGTACTGGAGTATGAGAAGAAGTTCACTAAGTTGTCAACGTTTGTGACAAAGTATACCAGCACCGAGGAGGAAAAAGCGAAGAAGTTTCAGCAAGGATTGGAGCCTTGGATCAGAGATAGAGTAGCTATATTTGAGCTTGAAACTTATGCGGGAGTAGTACAGAAAGCTGCTCTGATTGAGAATAATGGGATGCAGTCAAGGAAGGAAAGGGATAACAGGAAGAGGAAGGTTCCATTGTATGGAGAAAAGTCTGAAGCCGGAAGTTCACAAGATCGGAATGTAAAGAGGATCGGATTCCATAAGGGCGAAAATTTTCAAAAGAAGGGAAATTTGGGAAAAAGGCAAGAATCAAAGGGGAACAACCAGGCAAGCCAAGGCCAAGTTGGAGAAAACAGGTTCCAGAGACCCGAATGCAAGCACTGTGGAAGAAGGCACCCTGGAGTGTGCAATAAACTGAGCATGACCTGCTATAGGTGTAACCAGAAGGGACATTTTGGCGAATGAGTGCAAGATGCCGAAGCCAGGAGTTACGTGTTATAAGCGTGGCAAGACTGGACACATAGCTAGGGAGTGCAAGGCAACCGGACCATTCAAAGCTTTAATGAACGTGGCAAGTACCAGTGCGAGTGTGCCAGCTGAGGTATTGGCATTACCTCCACCACCTACATCAACCCCGCAAGCAACAGCAAGGACATTTGATCTGAAGATGAAGGATGCTGTTCAGAATTCTAAGGTGATAGCAGGTACACTTTTACTCAATAATGTCAAAGCTAAAGTATTGATTGATTCGGGAGAAACAAGATCTTTCATATCAGAAACTTTTGTTGATAAGCTTCAATTTGATAAAATGATTATAAGCGAGGTAGTAAATGTGGTAATTGTGAACCAATAGAAGATTCATGTGAATCAATTATGTCCGAAGTGTGAGATTGATATTTTGGGATACAAGTTTTCAGCCAACTTGATACTCTTCAAGTTGGGGGAGTTTAATATAATTTTAGGAATGGATTGGTTAGGAGAGAATAACGCTTATATTAATTGTAAGACCAAGAAAGTGTATTTAAAGATGAAGAGTGGAGAGAAGGTAGTATTTAAGGGGCAGAGGCAAGAACAACTATTTCTTACAATCGTTCAGGGTAAGAAGCTACTTAGAAAAGGTTGTGAGTCATTCCTAGCTGATGTAGTGGATTCAGAAAAAGGCAGTCCCAGCATAGAAGATATACCCGTAGTTAACGAGTTTCCCGATGTGTTTCCAGACGAACTACTAGGCTTACCACCAGATCGACAAATCGAGTTTGAGATCAACCTTGCTCCAGGCACGGAACCAGTTTCAAAGGCCCCATATAGGATGGCACCAGCAGAAATGAAAGAGTTGGTGAGCCAGTTACAAGAATTGTTGGATAAAGGAGTGATACGGCCAAGTACGTCGCCATGGGGAGCACCTGTTCTGTTTGTAAAGAAGAAAGATGGGAGTATGCGACTATGCATAGATTATCGGGAGTTGAATAAGGTAACGATCAAGAACCGCTACCAGCTACCAAGAATAGATGACCTTTTTGACCAGCTGAAGGGAGCAAAATGCTTTTCAAAGATTGACTTGAGATCGGGATACCATCAATTAAAGATCAAAGAAGAAGATATTCCCACGACAGCATTTAGGACCAGATATGGGCATTATGAATTCCTAGTAATGCCGTTTGGATTGACCAACGCCCCGGCCGCATTTATGGATCTGATGAATCGAGTATTTAAGAAGTATTTGGACAAGTTTGTAGTGGTATTCATTGATGACATCCTTATTTATTCTAAGTCGGAAGAAGAACATAAGCAGCATCTCTGGATAGCATTGGAGATACTTCGTCAAGAGAAGTTGTATGCCAAGTTTACCAAATATGAGTTTTGGTTAAAGGAAGTTCAATTTTTGGGGCATGTCATTGGAAATGAAGGAGTTAAAGTGGATCCGGCAAAGATTGAGGCAGTTATGAGTTGGGAGAGGCCAAAGACTCCTACGGAAGTGCGAAGTTTTCTAGGATTGGAAGGATACTATAGAAGGTTTGTCAAGGATTTTTCGAAAATCGCCACGCCGTTGACCAAGTTAACCAGGAAGAATCGAAAGTTTGAATGGAGTGCAGAATGTGAAGATAGCTTTCAAGAGTTGAAGCAAAGATTGGTAACAGCTCCGGTATTAGTGCTTCCAGATGACCAAGGAAACTTTATGATATTCAACGACGCTTCACATAAGGGATTGGGTTGTGTGTTAATGCAACATAGTAAGGTGATTGCGTATGCGTTAAGACAGTTGAAACCGCATGAGTTGAAGTACCCGACGCATGACTTGGAACTAGCCACCATAATGTTCACACTTAAGATTTGGAGACATTACCTCTACGGTGAAAACTGTGAAATCTACACAGATCATAAGAGTTTAAAGTACATTTTCACTCAGAAGGAGCTCAATATGAGGCAGAGGAGATGGCTGGAATTGATCAAGGACTATGACTGCTCGATAAATTACCATCCTGGAAAGGCGAATATTGTGGCCGATGCTCTAAGTAGGAAAGAGAGACTGAATATGATGACAACACCAAAGGAATTATCTGAAGAAATCAAGAGATTTGAACTGGAACTTTGTGATTGTGGAAAAGTTGAAGAAGTTTGTCGTGCAATGACTTTTCAGCCAACACAAGTGGAAAAGATAAAGAAATGTCAAGAAGAAGTAATGGAGAAAGAGAAGAATCAGTTGACTGGAGAGGAGATTAATACTCAAAGAGATGAGCAAGGGATACTAAGGTTTTCTTCCAGAATTTGGATTCCTCATGTACCTGAATTAAAGAATGAGATCCTGCACGAAGCCCACAATTCAAAATTTTCAATCCACCCGGGAAGCACCAAGATGTATCGGGACTTAAAGAAGAACTTTTGGTGGCCAAATATGAAGCAGGACGTGGCAGAATGGGTTGCAAAGTGTTATACTTGTCAGAAGGTGAAGGCAGAACATCAACGACCAAGCGGATTAATTCAGCCCCTAAAGATTCCAGAATGGAAGTGGGAAAATATTGCTATGGACTTTATAGTAGGACTACCACGAACGAAATTCGGGCATGACGCTATATGGGTTATAGTTGATCGTCTTACGAAGTCAGCGCATTTCCTTCCAATTAACGAGAAGTCGTCACTGGACAAATTGGTTCATCTGTATGTGCGCGAAATCGTACTAAGGCATGGAGTACCCGTATCAATAGTTTCAGACAGAGATCCCCGATTTAACTCGAGATTTTGGAAGCAATTTCAAGAATATCTTGGCACGAAGTTGAATATGAGCACGACGTACCACCCGCAGACTAATGGTCAGAGCGAAAGGATAATTCAAATAATCAAAGACATGTTGCGCAGTTGTGCAATCGATTTTGCAGGAAGTTGGGACGACCACTTGCCGTTGATTGAATTCTCTTATAACAATAGCTATCATTCCAGTATTGACATGCCACCATACGAAGCTTTGTACGGGCGAAAATGTACATCACCAACAAGTTGGGATGAAGTAGGAGAAGGAATGATTCTCGGCTCAGAATTGGTACAACAGTTGCATGACACAGTCAAGTTAATTCAGAAAAGGTTGCTTGCTGCTCAAGATAGACAGAGGAAGTATGCGGATCCAGCGCGTAAGGATGTTCGATTCCAAATTGGCGAAGCTGTTTTGTTGAAGGTGTCACCTAGAAAATGGTTGTCTAGATTTGGCATGAAAGGGAAGTTAGCACCTAGATATATAGGTCCTTTTGAAATTTTGAGTCAAGTGGGGAAGGTGGCCTACGAGTTGGCCTTACCACCTCAGTATCAGCATGTGCATAATGTGTTCCATGTGTCATTGCTTAAGAAGTATAATCCTGACGCTAGCCATGTAATAGAATATGAACATGTAGAAATTCAGGCAGACCTGTCATTTGTGGATCAACCTGTCAAAATACTTGACTGGCAAGAGAAGAGTATTAGGAATAAGACAGTAAAGTTAGTAAAAGTACTTTGGAGAAACCTTAAGGTCGAAGAATTGACTTGGGAGTTAGAGTCTGATATGCGTTCCCGGTATCCTTATCTGTTCTCATAGATTCTGGGGACAGAATCCCTTAAGGGGGAGAGGATGTTACAACCGGCATTTTCGTGTAATACTATTTATAAATTTGGTGCAATTTTAAAATCGAATGCCAATATATTCAACTATTGTATGCTCGTGTGAATGAGAATTTCTGCGTCTTAAATTTGTGTTATGTGGTATATGATTTTTCCAAGCAAAAGTCTATTTATTTCTTTTATTTTTGATTTATAAGGAATATTTTAAATCTTGAATAAATTTCTTTTTAAAAGTTATTTTGTTCACAAATTTCAAAAGTGGTTTTATAAAATTTCTAAAAATCCAAGTTATTTTATGGTACAAATTTTATAATTTTTGAACTTGTATTTTATTTTATAAAAATAAATCTTTATAAATTTTAGTTGTCATAATTAGCAAATTACATGGTTTCCCTTGCATGCAAATCCTTTTCTATTCAATTTAAAGGGCTAAAGAGACAATTCCAACCCCACTAACTCTTATTTTACTAGCCAAATTCCTTCTTTGCCCTTGCATGCAAAATGATCCAAGTATAATTGGAAGGTTAGTCTTGTCAATTCTCATTCCCACTCACATTTTTTCAAATCAAAAACCATAAAACAAGCAAATAGCATGATCATTCACTCCACTCACACCACACTTTCTCCTCCCTCCCTCCTCCCTCTCTCACTCTCGGCCCTCCTCCCCCTTACTCTCGGGTTTTAGCCGAGACCAACCCCCTCCCCATTTTCTTCATTCCTCAACCAAGCTCCCACCTTCTATACAAGTAAATACTACTTCCCATATCATGATCACATATATTTCAAGGAGTTTTGAGTAAAAAGTTTAAGTTTTAAGGTTGCATGTTAAGGTTCTAGTTGGAACTCAAAGTACAATCTTGATTCTTATGGATTTAAGGTTGTTTTTGAGAGGACTACAAGGAATGGTGAAGTGCCAAGTCTTGAGAAGGAAACTCTTGATGTTGAATGGCCATTTCCCTTCCATTTCATTCGGCCATGACCTCAAGGGAGCCGAATGAATGGTCCTTGAGATCATTCTTGTTGCTTTGTTCAATCTTTGTATGTTTATGTAATAATGGGATGAATCTTGTAGTGAAAATATGATGAAACTCTTTGCATGCTAAGTGATCATCTAGATATAGCTTATGCTAGGCTTGCATGTCAATTTCATGGTAAAATATATTTAGAAAACATGTTGCTTTGGTTGGTAAAACTCGAAGACGTGCATGCATGTGGATTTCTCTTAGAATATTATAAGATTTTGATCATTTGGAAAGATGTTGTTAGTAAGCTTTAATTTCAGTAGGAATAAGGTGTTAATATTGATTAATTCTCCTTGATGTATGGTAATAATTCGTGTATATGTTATAAAGAATATACAACTTGTTATTTTCAAAAACTTGATGATTTGTGAGTTGTGAAATGTGGTTTCTTTTGTTTTGCCATGATTGCACCTTAGGCAAGGATGATCTCCACCAAAATTATTTTGAGTATAAGGGAGTTAGTTCAGTAGATCACCATCTTTAAGTCTTAGTTTGGGTATTGGGTTGTTGGTGGTTGAGTTTGTCAAGTCAAAACCTTGGAGAAAGGAGAGTTATAGTTTCTGCAGAAAATCAGTTTAGTACCCTGAGGTTTAGAGTGAGTTTTGACCATGTCATTGATGTGCACTTTGAGGCCCAAGCCACCAGAAGTTAGTATTGGGAGTATATAAAAGGTTTTAGGAGTTGGTTGGAGGTTTGCATGTCGTTTGGTTAGGTGCATAAGTAGAATAACAAAATCTGTCCAGCAGGGGACAGTTTTGTTGCAACTTAGAAATAGGGAGATTTGACCATGTCATGGGTAGGCCCTCATTAGACCCTGTTGGGCCTTAGTTAGAGGGAGTGTCAGAGAAGTTTTTCCAACCATAGTTCATAGGATATGAGTTAGAACCATGTGTCACAAGTTAATTCAAGTCAGGGCGTTTTCTGCCCATAAAAACAGGGGAACCTTGGACTTTTAGCTTAGGCCCAAGAAGGCCCAAGCCAGGCCTTTGAGCCACATCAAGTTTGGGAGATGCCCTAAGGTCAGGAGAGTCTTGTGTAAAAGTTTTGAAGGAAAACCTATAGTTTAAGGGTGTCTAATGCACTCAAGAAACCATAGATGTCATTCTGAAATTTGCACCAGTGAGCACTTTCACTTATCACATAGTTTTAGAACACTTAGGAGTGATATTTAGGTTGACCACCATAGTTGTAAGATAGTATAAGGTCAGTAGAGCAAAGGGCCCAAGTGAGGGTCAATAGGTCTTGGATAGTTTAGTAAAGGCACATCGAGTTAGGAAGCCAAAATTTGAAGACTTTGTCTAGTTTAGCGACCAAGTGACTTAAGTTGTGAGTCGAGATCATCCAAGCCTAGTGTTGCATTATGGTGTATATGGTAATATTTGGTATTAAAATATGATATGTGAGTATATGTGGCTTTGTGTGCAAGTATATTTTGAAGGTGAATACAAATTAAGTGCATATAGGCCTAAGTGTCATTTGTGTTTAATTATGGGATGTGAATAGGTTAAGTTGGTGAGAATATATTATAACGAGGATTATTATTATTTATGTAGGATCTCGAGACGAGGGAAAACTTGCCATAAAGGTCGAGTGAAGCTTCCAGTTGCTCCTACCAGTCATACCAGACTAGCCTTTCTCAATGCAAGTGATTCAACCTGTCTTTCGTATTCACTGTAAATAGTTCATATATATCGATGCAACTATCCTGAGTCATTTTGATATATTTAAATCAAGCATATCTAATGTTCATCTTTGAATCATATAGAAATGCCATGAACCCTCGAGTACGTATTATAAAGTAGTCTTATCATGATAGTATATTAAAGTAAGATGAATGCCATGATAAAATAAAGGGTTGTTATAATACTTGATTGATCCTCTTGATTACCATGCTAATGATTCCTAAGTATTGATATCTCATCCTGCTACTTAAACCCCTATAGAACCTCACCTTGAACCCTGAAAGCCAGATATTTATCAAAGTGATTCCTCGTTGATTGATACCCCTCTTTTCTATCTTAAAGCTTGACAATTCTGATATAACCTGAGTTAAAGATCATTTATTCATACCTTAACACCCTTAGTATTCATGAAGCTTATCTTCTTGATGATCCAACACCTGTACCTTGACGAGAAATCATTGTTTTAAGCCAGTTTGGCATTACCCCTTCATATTATCCTTTAGCCTCACTAAATTTCCTTGTCCAAGTTTTGACATATGAAAACCTTTTAATACCCTAATAGAGTAAAGTTTTGTGAATCATGGCCCTGAGATTTAGTACCATATTTCCCGTGTTTCGAGTTAATGTATAATCCCTTGATAAAAATGTTTACTGTTAAAAGAGATTTTGTTATAATTCGGCATCATTTTTTGAAATAAATAAAATGTGGGTTTTTAGTCCCAAAGGGGGATAAATGTTTTCTTTGAATAGTGGATCTGGACTGAGACGCGAGTCCTTTCCACACTTATATTAGGCTTAAAAGTTTCCTAGGGATTCCCATTAATGTTCTAGAACCCAGCGAGGTTCGGGATTACTTCGCGGCTGATCACCGGCTGTAATCCGTAGCGTCATAAAATGATTTTTGATTTAGATATGGTTTTGAAATTGTTTTGATACAAGCAAAATGATGCCATCACCCAAAGTTCTATCTCTCGTTATCATTGGTTATGTCTTTCCATTGTCATTCTTTAATGTATATCTCGATTTATATTTTGTATCGTACTGTTTAGCACTTGTTGAGCATTTGGCTCACTCCTTGCTTTACCCTGATATTACAGCTAGCAGCTATGGTTAGATTTAAGCAGACCGCCCATAAGACCTGTGATGCTGATGCTTATGTTCGAGCTCAGGTAGAATAAGAGATAGTAGTTTTGTATGAGGACTCGATATTTAAAATCAGCTGTAATAGATGGTAGTGTTGGGCTGTTCCAAACCCTAAACTGTAAGATCTTGGATTTGGTTATGTTTATTTATTTTTAAATAATGTAATTGTTATATTTAATTTTGTTGGTTAAGTTGGGGGTGTGACAATTTGAGTGTGTGTGTGTGTGTCCGTTTGGTTCGGCCGAGATAGAGGAAAAGAGAGAGGAGGGAGAGAAAGAAAGTGGCTTGGTTGAGTGTTTGATCTCTAGAATGATTCCACTTGATATGATTCTGTGTTTTTATATGTTGATTAGATAGTGGATTGAGTAAGGACCAAGTTAGCCTTCCTCCAAAATAACCAAGTTTTTGCATGCAAAGTTATTCTAGTAAATTGGTTAATAGAAAAGAAGTTAGTGGGGTTGGAAATGACATTAGTGTCCCTCTCTCCTTTTGGATGATCAAATGCATGCAAGGGAAATTTATTAATCAATAAATATTTATTCACAATTCCAAATATCATTTAAATGAATGACTTTTATAAATAAAAATATAATTCCATAAATTACAAGAATTTTACCATAAAATAGCTTGGAATTTTAGAAATTTAATGAGATCACTTTTACAATTTTAAAGAAAATATATTTTTCTAAAAAGTAATTTGCATCAACCAATAATATCTTGAAAATCACACACAAAAATTCCAGATAAAACACTTCGCTTATTGATTTATAATATCCTGCTGCCATGGGCCACGTAGACATTTAATTGACACATATTGATGAAAGTTTATAATATTAACCCATTTATTATTCTCATTAATAATTAAAACACCTTTTAATTATTAAACCTTTTTCTAAACACTTTAGAAATAATTCTCTCTCTTGATTTAATTTCCAAAAATTAAATTCTTAATTAATAATATTAAGAACTTTTTTTAATTAATTTATAATCAATTAAATCTCATTTAATCAATTATTAAATTTGCCAATTAATTATTTATTTCATAAATAAATAATTATCAGCCATTATTAATTAATTCCTCCACCATTAAATCATTCTCTTTTTATGGTATGACCCTGTAGGTTCAATATTAAGCCGGTAGTATAATTAAATAATAATAAAACTATTTTATCATTATTTATATAAATTCTCTAATTTATTAAATATGATTAATTAATTAATCATATTTATTCTACATTGTGAGGGATACTTCTCAGCATATCGCGACTATCCGGATAATACGAATTCACTGCTTAGAATACCAAGAACCTATTCAGTGAATAGTTACCGTACAATAAACTCCTTCTACCCTACAATGTCCTGATTAAATACAAGGCATGGATCTTGTGTCAAGCCTATCTAATTTAATCACTTGCTTACCATTTACAATACTTAGTTCTATGCAAATTAGAAACTCCTTTCTAATTTCATTCACTCTGGCCAGAGATTCCTGAACTAGCATAAGTGGATCAGCCTTGAACATTCGCTTCCTTCACTGGAAGGGGTAGATCCTTTATTGATCATACACTATCTTCGTGTACAAATTCTTATACCCAGTAGAGCCCTAATAATTGTCCCTGGAGACTAAGAACTAAACCAAAGCATAGTTCAGTGTACACAAGATGACTATGATGACCTCAAGTCTAAGGATACTTGTATAACTATCACTATGTGAACAACTGCTGACACGTGAGTGAACTCCATCAGTTGTTCAGCTGTGAGAGTCATGTTCAGTGAACTTATTCTATAATAAGCACCTACATACTAGCTATAGTGTCACCACACAAATGTCTATGAGAATAGACATCCTTCATAATGAAGCAAGCATAGTATGTACCGATCTTTGCGGATTATTAATTACCAGTTAGTAATCCTATGATCAGGAACTATTTAAGTTTAGAGTTATCATCTTTTAGGTCTCACTATTATGATCTCATCATAATCCATAAAAAGCTTTACTCTAAACTATGGTATATCTTATTTAAACACTTAAATAGATAGAGCCCGTAATAAAAACAAAACAAGTCTTTTATTAATATCAATGAAATCAAAACAGGTTACATAAAAAGTTATTCCTAAATCCTAATACATGATTGGACTTAGGACATATTCCTTTCAATCTCCCACTTGTACTAAAGCCAATCACTCTGGTATCTAATACCCATCTTGTCTTTATGACGATCAAAGTGACTTTCATAAAGTAGCTTTGTGAGTGGGTCTGCTATGTTGTTATGTGTGTCAACTCTATTTCAATACAACACAAGAAATGTTATCGCGCTGCCACTAACCCTTTTGTAGACACATGGTTCATCTACGTTTTTCATAAAACCAAACTCTTTGATTGTCTCATCAAAACGGATGTTCTATCTACGAGAAGCTTGCTTTAAACCACATATGGTTCGTAGCAGCTTACACACTAGGTTTTCATTTCTCTTGGAAAGAAAACCATCTTGCTATTTACCAGATCTCATAGTCGTAGTAAGCAGCATTCGCAAGCAAAATCCGAACTGATTATAACAGGGCTACAGGTAAAAGGTTTCATCAAAGTCAATCCATTGCCTTTGTTTGAATTCTTTTGCCACAAGCCTGGCCTTAAAGGTCTCCACCTGGCCATCTGCTCTAATCATTCTTTTGTATCCCGTATACATAGATTTTATTCCGGATTTCATGGCACTATGCCATTTCTCTGAGTCAACACTACTCATAGCCTCATTATAGGTCACAGGGTCGTCATCATCAATGATCGACAACTCATTGTCATTCTCAATGACAAGGCCATATTACCTCTTAGGTTGGCGAGACACTCTCCCTGACCTACGAATGGGCTGTTCCACAGAAGGTTGTTCAGTCAGAACAGGTGTTTCCACTTGATCCGTAGTAGTTTGTGCTTCTTGAACTTCATCAAGTTCAATTTTGCTCCCACTGTTTCCTTCAAGGATAAACTCCTTTTCCAAGAAGGTAGCATGTCTGAAGACAAACACCCGATGATCGGTGTAAAAGTAATACCCTAAAGTCTCTTTAGGATATCCCACAAAACTACATTTTACGGATCGATATTCCAGCTTATCTGGGTCAACTTTCTTGACATAAGCTGGACATCCCCAAATCTTAACGTGTTTAAGACTCGGTTTCCTTTCTTTCCATATCTCATACGGAGTTTGAGGAACAGATTTGGAAGGCACCTTATTCAGTAAATATGCTGAGGTTTCCAATGTGTAACCCCATAGGAATACTGGAAGATTTGCATAGCTCATCATGGACCGAACTATGTCTAACAAAGTTCGATTTCTCCTTACAGATACCAATCTGGAGGCGTCCACAGGGAGACTATGCCATTTACTTTGAGATAATCCAGAAACTCTCCATTCAAGTATTCACCACCTCGATCTAATCGAAGAATTATAATACTATGTTTGGTTTGTTTCTCCACTTCATACTTATACTCTTTGAACTTTTCAAAGGCTTCAGACTTGTGTTTCATCAAACACATATCCGAATCTAGATCTATTATCCATGAAAGTAATGAAGTATGAAAATCCACCCATGGCTTGCGTAGACATTGGTCCACATACATCTGTGTGTACCATTCCTAGCAAATTTGCAGCCCTCTCTCCATGTCTACTAAATGGAGACTGCAGTGCCATAATGAAGTGAGATTTTCATCATCCCTTTTCTTTTATTAGTTTGTTCAATCTGAAGTAAATTATGTCACATTTATACAGACCATTATTTAAAGTACCACGTCCATAAAGAATATTATCTCTAAGAATAGAACATTCATTATTCTCAATAATAAATGAAAATCCAGCCAAGTCTAACGTGGGAATAGAAATAATATTTCTCACAATCGAGGGAACAAAATAATAATTATTTAAAACAATAGTCTTGCCCATAGGCATATGTAAATGAAATGATTCTACATCTTCAGCAGCAACTCTTGCTCCATTTCCTAACAGTAGAATGACCTCATCTTCCTCAAGAGTCCTACTTCTCCTTAGTCCCTGCAACAAATTGCAGATATGAGAACCACAGGCGGTATCTAATACCCAAGTAGAAATTTGATTTAATGACATATTCACTTCTATCATGAACATACCTGAATCAGAAGCGGTAGTCTCACTACCCTTCTTCTTCTTCAATTCTGCAAGGTAAACCTTGCAGTTCCTCTTCCAGTGCCCCACCTTGTTACAGTGAAAGCAAACAACTTTGCTCTTGGGGTCTTCAGCTTTTGGTGGAACCGGCGTTTTCTCACCTACTTTCTTCTTCTTGGAAGGGTTCCTCTTCCTTTTCTTAGGATTGGAACCTTCACCAATTAGAAGAACAGAACTCTTCTTAGGGGGAAAATTCGATTCCGCAGTCTTCAACATACTTTGGAGTTCAGGCAGGTTGACATCCAACTTATTCATGTGAAAGTTCACAACAAACTGCGAGAACAAACTCGGAAGCGATTGCAAGACCAAGTCTTGGCTCAGCTCCCCATCCATGGCAAAACCAAGTTGTCCAAGACGTTCAATCAAATTGATCATCTTGAGTACATGGTCATTCACAGATGATCCCTCAGACATCCTACAACCGAACAGCTCCTTCGATATCTCATATCGAGCTGTCCTCCCTGCCACATCATATAACTCTTGTAGATGTATGAGGATAGTGTGAGCATCCATATGCTCATGTTGCTTCTGTAGCTCAATGTTCATGGAAGCTAGCATGATGCATTGAGCAACATTTGCATCATCTACGCATTTATGATACACAACATGTTCATCATTATGTGCATCAATAGCAGGTTCAATAGGCTTAGGTGAGTCAATCACGTATTCCAGCTTCTCAATCCTGAGAACAATTCTCAAGTTTCGAAGCCAGTCAGCATAATTAGGACCAGTCAACTTGTGAGCATCCAGTATGCTCCTAAGTGATAGTGCAGAAGACATAATGTATATTGTAAATCTGTAAATGATAAACACATAACAACACTTAGCAAATATTCGATTTCATTTTAAAACACTATATGAATCGGGTCTTCATTCATAAGTGGCTCCCACTAGTTTATCTAATTTATTCAACCCCCTACGTGAAAAATTAAGCATTCATAATGCTAGTGGGAATAGGGATCCTACATTCCATTACACAACCCCGGCTGTAGCACGAACCGCCATGTAATGTTCAATAGGCAGACAACTCTTGTGAATTACATCTTATGTTATTCCCTAATCAAACTTTAGCCTCTTGAATACTTGAGTCACGGCTGTGGCACGACAAACTCAATATTTTAAGTCAAGTCTAACCCAACATTCCATACATTTGAATCAGTCTCCAACGGCCCACGGCTGTAGCACGTACCGACCTTTAGATTCTAATTCAACATACACATCTCTATCTAATAGACAAGTATTTCTTATTTCGAAATCAAAGCCCTCGGCTGTAGCACGAACCGACAATGATTTAAAAATAAGAACTACTTTCTATCATGTTGGAAGGCTATGACCGACACAAGCCCGTTGTATCATTGGCCAATTACTACTTGATATTATTTAATTTTAGAGGGATTATATTACGTTACAATCATAATCATATTATAAAGAGATTCTTCCTTTTAAATTAAATATTTCAAATCAATAATCAATAATCAGATGATTCCCAGATCGGGTGGAGCATTGTCAAGAGGCGTCACTTAATAACCCTTTCTTACAGATAGAAATCTGTTGTTGACAGAATCATCATTTCTCTCATATCGAAAATTCATATTCAATTACGTGTTTCATAAACACAAGAATCTCATGATTGTATTCATAATATTATTATTAAGGTTATGAAACAATTTCACTATACTAGGTTGTCTAACAAACGCCTTATGTTCATTTAAGTTCACCTAAATCTATCATCGCATGATAAACTAAGCATATATCACATATATCAACATGAATAAACATCAAGGTAGGCATGTTACATCATCTAGCATATTGGTCTAAGCATTATACATCTGTATGTATCACATGAAGCATTTAAAAGCAGTTAAAACAGTTAAAAACAACTTTAAAACACTTTCGGAAATATAAACAGTTCAAAACTTTTATATAAACTAAAATTTGATCACTCCATTAGATCCGTCTCGGAAAAACGAATCCAACGATATATTGCACGCCCAAAACGGAGTTATGAAACTCCCAGAAATCAAATTTAAAAATAACAGACGGGCTGTAACGCATTACAGGAACTCGTTACAAGCCCTGTAACGCATTCTGGTAATGCGTTACAACCGTTTTAAGCCATTAAAAGGTGTAACGCATTTCGTGAATGCGCCACAGTGTGTAACGCATTCCCGGAATGCGCCACACCCTCCCGCGCGCGCGTGCGCCACACACGCCTGCAGCAGCCGCCGCCGACTGTTCTACCGTGTCTGTCATTCTCTGTTCTGGTCTGACAGTCGTCCTTGTCTCCGTCATACAGCATTCAAAACAGCAGCAACATATATATATATATATGTATACTTTAATTTATATATATATATGATTATTTAATTACGAATTTAATTGCAACAACTTCAAAAATTCATAATAAAAAATCTATACATCATAAAATTATGAAAAAAATACCCAGACGATCTACAACACTTGTAGAACACAGATCAACATTCAAAATTATTCTGAGAAACGATTTCTCATCATTCATAATTAATCCATAATATAACTTGTAAATATCATAACTAATTCATACAAGCACATAAAATTCTGAAATTTTTACCACAGATCTATATGTATACAACCTGGCTCTGATACCATTGTTGGATTTTAATCGCAGCGGAGGCATGGTAAAACCGTTTTACACATATAAAATCCAAATAAAAGCATATAAATCGTGATTAAAACATATGAATCGATTACTAACCTTTAATAGCGATCCAAAAGCAACGATCAGAGATCCTTAGCAGCTGCTCCTCAAACGTGAAGCACTCCACCGGTATCCACCAAGAAAATGACGCTAAGGAGGAGGAGGAGGTGGAGAGAATTAGGTTTTCTAAAACTTTTTGGGTTCGGGTTAGAATCAAAAATAGGGTTAATAATAGTATATTTATAGGCAAAATTTTCAGCTGAAATTTTCCCATAAAATATTATTATTATTATTAACCCATTTATTATTCTCATTAATAATTAAAACACCTTTTAATTAGTAATCCTTTTTCTAAACACTTTAGAAATAATTCTCTCTCTAGATTTAATTTCCAAAAATTAAATTCTTAATTAATAATATTAAGAACTTTTCTTAATTAATTTATAATCAATTAAATCTCATTTAATCAATTATTAAATTTGCCAATTAATTATTTATTTCATAAATAAATTATTATCAGCCATTATTAATTACTTCCTCCACCATTAAATTATTCTCTTTTTATGGTGTGACCCTGTAGGTTCAATATTAAGCCGGTAGTAGAAATAAATAATAATAAAACTATTTTATCATTATTTATATAAATTCTCTAATTTATTAAATATGATTAATTAATTAATCATATTTATTCTACATCGTGAGGGATACTTCTCAGCATATCGCGACTATCCAGATAATACGAATTCACTGCTTAGAATACCAAGAACATATTCAGTGAATAGTTACTGTACAATAAACTCCTTCTACCCTATAATGTCCTGATTAAATACAAGGCATGGCTCTTGTGTCAAGCCTATCTAATTTAATCACTTATTTACCATTCACTATGCTTAGTTCTATGCAAATTAGAAACTCATTTCTAATTTCATTCACTCTGGCCAGAGATTCCTGAACTAGCATAAGTGGATCAGCCTTGAACATTCGCTTCCTTCACTGGAAGGGGTAGATCCTTTATTGATCATACACTATCTTCGTGTACAAATTTCTATACCCAGTAGAGCCCTAATAATTGTCCCTGGAGACTAAGAACTAAACCAAAGCATAGTTCAGTGTACACAAGATGACTATGATGACCTCAAGTCTAAGGATACTTGTACAACTATCACTATGTGAACAACTGCTGACACGTGAGTGAACTCCATCAGTTGTTCAGCTGTGCGAGTCATGTTCAGTGAACTTATTCTATAATAAGCACCTACATACTAGCTATAGTGTCACCACACAAATGTCTATGAGAACAGACATCCTTCATAATGAAGCAAGCATAGTATGTACCGATCTTTACGGATTATTAATTACCAGTTAGTAATCCTATGATCAGGAACTATTTAAGTTTAATGTTATCATCTTTTAGGTCTCACTATTATGATCTCATCATAATCCATAAAAAGATTTACTCTAAACTATGGTATATCTTATTTAAACACTTAAATAGATAGAGCCCGTAATAAAAACAAAACAAGTCTTTTCTTAATATCAATGAAATCAAAACAGATTACATAAAAAGTTATTCCTAAATCCTAATACATGATTGGACTTAGGACATATTCCTTTCAGAAACTGTTTAAAGCAAGGAGGACCAAAGATAAGAGACGTCCTCAGTATGATCGAGAGTCAGCCATGATAATGTTTATATTTAAAGACTAAGGCAATAACTTATGGAAAAATGGTGATTTTGTTCTCTCACCAGTGCTTAAGGAAAACATCTTCACATAAGCAGTGATTAGAAATGAGGTAGAAGATCTAGTAGAAAGTGGTTCACAAGACATTGACTGTAAGGAACTATTATTTACAGGAAAGCCCGGTGAGGTGGCTCACACTTTAAGTATAAGAGAGTAATTATAAACGCTCGTGCCAAAGAAATACAGCAATGCCGAGTGAAACCATGAAGGTTATATTATGGTATGGAAGATTTATATTTCTCCTGATGATTGTGCAATACCCAAGCGTAATAGTAGTTTGGTAAAGATTTAATTCCTGTTATTTCTGTGAGCAGGCTACCTATATTAGAAGGTCCTATATTGAGATAAGCCAGGACCATGTTACGGAAGGACTAAATGAACTTTTGAGCTTCAAGTCTCCTATTGAAGACATATGATTAATAATGGTAGTAACCAGCTATCATTGCTTTGATTGAAGCTATTCTGTAATTTTATATGCACCATGTTGTATCGATGTCAAGTTCGGAAAAAGTTTTACATGGATCACGAATGGTGATTATGTTGCCTCCTTAGAAGATTTTGATACGACAAATATGTCTGATTAGTTATTAAGATCTTGAGGAAAGCAAATGAGTGCAGTAGATCAGCGATGGACTACAGTAATACAATAATGATTATTTGAATAATGAGATTATAACAACTGTGAGAGATCTATTGTAATGGTTGTTGTGATATGATTACCAATAATCGAGTTATAAAGATGTATAAGTTATCGTTGATAGACTAACTGAGTCGATTATTTACCTATTGAATATTTATTCCTTCTTATCGACAAAGAGTAGTATTACTATACGAAGGAGGTTGTGGTGCAATGTAGGATTCTACTAAAGATGATGTCGGGTATGAAATCCCAAATTCAATTTTAGATATTGAGGGAGTTTTAAAGGTAATTTTTAATAAGATCGAGCAAGAGCATGGGTCCATAGAATGATGGACGAAGTAGCAAAAATATTCAGACACGTGAAAATATGATATAGTAATACTTGATATTGATATGTATATATATTTCGTTCTCCTTTGATAAACCTCTATAGTTCAGAGGTAAATTCGAAGCGGGATATTTTATGGAAATACCTTTTTATAACTCTCTTAAATTATTTATTTTCTTCTCCTTTTCATCTTCTTATACTGAGAAGAACAATCTTTCCAGAAGGGGAGGTATTACCGAATGACTTCCTATCTGTGTGATAGAAGCCTAGTAGGATACCACATGTTGTTTAATTTCTTGTCAAGTACTAAAGGCTAGCCCCCTTTTGTACTAACCATGCAATGTAACAAGTGTTCATTGATAGTGATCTCTCAATAAATTCTTTTACTTCTATATGTTTGATCAAGCTTTCAAAGATAGAAGCGGCTAGGATAGGAGTAGTATAAGTGTGGTGGTCTCCGAAATTGAAACGTGTTCGTGATACTAAAGTCAATGCAATTATCAAAAGGTTAAAGAACGTTAATAAGTAAATATATAGCCAGAATATTATTAAGTACATAAAATAACAACGATTACGAACTGGAATAGAGTGGGTATTGAGAGGAAAAAGCTATAGTGCTAAAAGATATGTTGAGAGTCTGTGCAATAGACGTTAAAGGAAGTGGGGATGATTGCTTATCACTGATCAAGTTTTCTTACGACAATAGATTTTATGTTAGTATTGGAATGCCGCCTTGCGAGGCCCTGCATTAAAGAAAATGCCAATCTCCCATTAATTGGGATGAAGTTGGAAAGCGCAAGATACTCAGGTCCAAGGTGGTCCAAAGAACCAAGAATATAGAAGATTCAATCTAAAGACGGTTGGTAGCAGCCCAAGATCGACAGGAGAAGTACGCCGACTTGGCTCGGAAGGGCAATGAATATGGAGTGGGGAACATAGTATTGCTAAAGGTATCCCCTTTTAAAGGATTGATAAAGCTTGGAAAGGAAGGGAAGCTAAGCCCTAAATATATTGGACCGTTTGAGACTTTGAGACGTATTGGGAAGTTAGCTTATGAGTTGGCCCTACCCCCGAACCTGCAGCAAGTTCACAATTTGTTCCACGTGTCAATGTTAAGGAAGTATAATCCGAATGCCTGACATATAGTGGAATATGAGCACGTAGACATGCAACCAGACTTAACCTATGTGGAACAACCAATGAGGATTATAGATCAAAAGGAGCAAGTGCTTCAGAACAAGGTTATCAAGCTAGTCAGAGTTTTATGGCAGAACCATAATATGGAAGAATCGACTTGGGAACTAGAAAGCGAAATTATAGAAAAGTATCCTCAATTGTTTTCTACCTAATTCCGGGACGGAATCCTTTTAAGGAGGGGAGACTGTAATAATCCCAATTTTTGGAATTTTTGAAACCCCAGTGAATAGTACTTTTGTTTCAAAACCCTGATGACTAGTAAATTTTATTGATTGTGAAATATTATTAGACGACCATATATAGGATTTCTATTATGAAAATTCTGAGTACGTATTAGTGTTCAGTAATGAATTTGAGGGTATGTAAAGGTCGTTGGAATTCGAATTCGGACACTTTGATTTTTCCCGAAAATCCACCAGATATCGAATGAATTAAGTATAAGGTGACAAGAGTAAAAGGAATTAAATTCAAGGATTATAGCAGAGGATCATTAAAAGAATAAAAGATATTGAGAAGCGCTTAGGGAAACCCTAATGATAAGATCCCGGATATGATCCCTCAAATGATCAACGAGAACGAGAGTTAAGCGGACCCTAAAACAAATAAATGGTCAAGAAACAAGCTTGTACAAGAAGCAAGAGAGATTAATCAAATAGATTAGAAATAAGTGACATCATCACACCACAAGGAGATGAAATGTGGCTTGTAAATGATGTAAGCAAAGTGATGCAAGTACTTTAATTAAGATATTTAGCCAAGTTAAACCACAACCAAGCATTTTATTTCATAAATATCAAAATAACAAAGAAAGCTTCTTCTTATCTCCCCCATTTCTTCTTCACTTCGACTTTTTGCAAGACTGGAAGAATAGATTTTCAAAACTCAAGCTCTAGGCCATGGAAAATTACAAGGTTTGTTTCTTTGGATCCTATATTTCATAACTTAGTTATACCATGAGTTTAAGATCAAGATTCCATGGTTTGTTTAGCTAATTAATTCATCAAAGATGATGATGAATAGTTAGGAATAGTAACTTTCAAGAACTACCTTTAATTTCTTGATTTCTTTCGGAAGTATAAGGTTGATTAAGCATATATCAAGGTTCCTAGAGGCTTTTTAGTGACTACCCACACTCGAAGGAAGGTATAAACTCTTGAACTCTTAGTATTCAAGATTGTATTGGATGAGTTTTGATTTTATGTTTTAAGGATTGTAAATGGATGTTTTGATGGTTGATTAGTGAATGAGAGATTAAAAATGTTTAGTGTAATGTTTGTTAAAGTTGTTTTTGTGATTGTTGAACCATGAGTGAGATTGATTGGGTTGGATGATTCTTCAACATGTTTTGACTAAGTTTAAGTTTTAAAAGTTTAGATCTTGAGTTGTGGTTGGATTGTTGTTGGAATGGAGTGAATTGGTGTCATTAAATTTTGGGAATCGTAAACGTATAGCCGTCGTAATACCCGTTTTACTAGAGACTATGTTGTGCATAACTTTTGGACCCGAACTCCCACTAATAAGAACTAACTACTGCCATGCTTAGATAGGTTATGTTTTAAGCTTCGTTGTTACAACCGTTATACTTCTAGTTGAATTATGTGTATATATATATATATATCAAGAGCAAGTCAATTATGTGCTTTTATGAGTATTAAGTGTCATATTTTGTGAATTGTAAATTAATTTATTTATTTGGAAATTTTTTGAGAAAATAAATGTCTTTATTTGAGTAATTTGTAATATATTATTAAAGATATTAGTTTATGGAAATTCTTTATATAAAAACTTGTTTCCTTAAAATTTTTGAAAGTGATCTCAAAAAGTTTCTAAAACCCTAAACTATTTTATGGTATGACTTTTGTGATTTATAGATTTATATTTTTATTTATAAAATTCTTTCTCTAAAATGATATTTAATTTATTTGATTAATAATTTGTCATTTACCATTATAACCTTGTATGCAAAAATCCACTCAATTGAAGGAAGGAGTATTGTTGTCAAATCCAACCCCACTAACTTCACTTTAACTAGTCAATTTCCTAAGTTGACCTTGCATGCAAACCTTGTTAGTTTTAGAAGAGGGATAAAAAGTTAAATATATATATTTCACTATCATCAATCCACCACCATATCATCACCTTGTGTCATTTTCACCACTTACACAATCCAACTCACTCACCTCCCTCCTCTCTTCTCTCTCTCGGCCGAAGCCAAGCCCCCCCCCGTTATTCATATTCTTTCATCTTTTTTTCAAAAGTTCTTGCAAAAAATCATTCTATAAGACTTGATCACTTGTTTAGTAAGTTAAATATTAAGTGTACTACTTGGTTTAAGCTTGCATGTTGAGTTTTGAGTGAAGCCTAGTGTTGAAAACCTTGATTCTTGTGAGTTTAAGGTTCTAAACAAAGGCAAAGCATCAAGAGTGGAAATGATCAATGGTTGAGGGACTTCCATGCCATTTTGTAAGATAATTTCACTCCCTTACATTTGGCAATGACTCTTTGAGAGCCGAATGGAGTAGAGTTTTGTGTTCTTTATTTGTGATTAAATGTTATGTGAAGAAGTCTTGATTGCATGTCACTTTAATGCTAAATTTTTGATGGATCATGATCTTTAAAACCCTTTCATGTCATGAAATACTTGGGATATTGTATGTTAAATGATTGCATGTTTATTTTACACTCAAAATCTTAGAGTACTAGGAATGCATGTTGAAAACTAGACTACATACATGATTTTGTCTTTAAGTTCGATTGTATACCTTAAATGTAACTTGATTTGCTAAAAAATAAGTATACATTTCTTGATAAGTGCTTTATTATGACAAAATATAATTTTTTACAGTGGTTTAATGAGTATATTCAATTAGTATTGTGCTGCATGTTGTTATGAATATTCGTTTTATGCATGAGTACTTGAAAATGTGGTTTAAGTGTTAGTCTTGCTACCTTGTTTGTATAAATGGGTCGTGGTGCATTAAAATATGAATGATCTCCACCACGTGTTAGTAGGATAGATGAGAGTTTTTGGTTAACAATTATGCTTGGTTAAAGATTAGGTTCATGGTTTATAAGTGGGAGTTAAGGTGGAAGGGACAGTGTAAGGTTTGTTTTTTTCCAGAATGTTGCACTAGTTTGTAGGAGAGTTTTGAATGGGCATTCGTTGGGCATTGGGAGGCCACAAGCCACCAGAAGTTAGGAATTGACCTATAGTCGATCCCAGAAGCTTTAAATATAAGAAATCAACTCATTTAGTTAGGTGCACAAGTCGAATCATGACTTCTGGTCAGAATAGAGTCAGTTTGAGTGAGGAGCACTTTTAAGCCTAGAAAGTGGTGTCGTTGGTAGGCCCTCATTAGGCCTTGCTTAGCATTGAACCTAAGGAGTTTTTGGGAGGTTTTTCAGGCCATGGTTCGAAGGTTTAGAGTCCAAGAGTATAAAGTGAGTTCAAATCAGGGCAGTTTGAGTGTCACTAGGACAGGGGAAGGCCATCTTTGAAAATAGGCCCAAGGAGGCCTAGGTTGAGCCTTGGTGTTATTCCAAGTGCAAAAGTTATATGTAGGACCTAATATTCCACTATAGTAATTTGAGTATCAAACCTAGAGTGGAAGGGGTTCATTGTCACTTAGAACCATTCGGTGTCACCTAATAGTTGCACTTAGGAATACATTATCCTTGCAGTTAGATTTTTGCATTCTTAGAGATGGGGCATGGGTTGACCATTGAGTTAATTGTTAGTAAAAGGTCATTAGGAGGTTGGGCCATAGGTGTGGCTAAGTGAAATGGAGTTTGGCTAGTATAGGCACTTCAAACTTGGAAAGCTAGTTGGGTTGCACTAGACTAGGTAGCACTTCGAGTCAATCGTGTTGGTGGAGTGAGATCATTCAATACTCAATAGTGCACAATGATATCAAAGTTGTATATTATGTGATTAAATGTGTTATGTGATCCTAAATGATTATTTGAGCATAATAAGCGAATAGTAAAGAGTCGAATGTGTAGTTAGGTCTAAGTGCCAATATGATTTGAAATCTTTAACTAGGATGGAGTTTTTGTGATAGTGTGTCTTAATGAGTTCTAATATTTTGTGTAGGCTCAGGAGAAGGTAGTAAGCTTTCCGTCAAAGTTGAGTAGTGCTCCCGATTGCTTCCACGATCAAGACGAGAATTAGTCCAGCCTTCTTAAGGCAAATATTTTTGCCTTCGCTTATCATTCTAGTGATATTTTCCTTAAATTATGTTATGCAAGTGTTCCCGTATTTTCATGATATATTGCAAGTGTCCTATGACCCTCTCGAGATATACGTTGAGAACTATTCAGAACTATTAAGATATTGCAAATATTCTGAGTCACTCCTTTGAATTACGATAATATGCTCACAAATTGATCTCTTTTGATATTGTTGTCACCATGATATATTGTTGCAAATATTCTGATTTTAGATCGAGATTTTGCAAATGCTGTGTATACGCTTATAAAAATCCTAACCTTATTAACTATAAAACCTCATATGTGATCTCACTTGATTAACCGCTATTCTTTTCACTCTTACACCCCTGAGTTACCAACTCCTTACATAAATCCTTACAATCATACCAGTTCTCCTTGGCATCAGTTTTATAAAAGTTAATTGCTCTTTAAATAAAAGAATTCTTTCTTCAGATTGGTGAATTGGACTAAGACGCATGTCCATTTTACAATTATTATGTTAGGCTTAAAAGATGCCTAGGGATCCCATTAAATTGTTAAGAACCCAGCGAGGTTCGGGATTGCTTCGCGGATGATCACCGGCTGTAATCCGTAGCGTCATAAAATGATTTTGAGCAATGATTTGGTTGCAAATGTTTTGACTTGAATTATGATGCCATACACCTCAATTTCCAGATATAAATTGCTATGATGTTAAATTCTATTTTATGATATACCTTATCGAGCGCTTGACTCACTTCTTGCTTTTCATTTATGTCATTCCAGCTAGCAGATGAACTTCAGGGCATTGTGAAGGTATTTCAGGGAGAGCAGTGGGAAGAGATCCCGATAGCCCGAGATGCTAATGAGGAGACCTAGGTAGATGAATGTTAGGCCGAATTAGGAGCCAGAATTCCTATTCCCTTTCCAATTGGCTACCCTTTATATTGATTGTATTTCTCGAACTATGCAGTTTCTATATTTCTTTTTAGAACTATGATGTCGTTGACTTTTAAAAATTTGAACCTTGATTGGTGGCGTTGTAAGATAACTTTGTTTTAATGATTAATGCACTATCGTTTCGTTTCATTATCGTTCAATTTAGCTTCGCTTTTATTGTCTATCAACTCATTAACTAAATCTGAATGCATGTGATTCCCTTAATTTCTTGTCACCTTGGTTTTGATTATTATACCCTTAACTACCTTGTTAAACATGTTATATCATAATCATGTTTGCGATTATCGCAATTGTTTCGAGCTTACTTATGTAATTCTGTTGTGCCAATTTTGCCTATATTTTCATTTTCCTGCTTATAATCATGTATAACTTTGCTAAAATCTAGACATCATGTGATCAAATTAACCCTGTGATAACCTAGCTTTGAAATATCTATCAAAATCATACCTTCTTGTTATCAATTTTCTTTTCCGAAATATGCCTCCTAAAAAGACAAAGCAAACCAGTACTGCTTCTGCAACCGACCTCAATATCCTTCGAATATTGGAAACTCTTCAACAACAAACTAATGCAATTGCTCAACAATAACAAACTCTTCAACAACAATTCTAACAACAACAATTTCGAAACCAAGAGATTCATGATCAACACCAACATCAACCAGATCCACCCGAACTCCCTCAACAAATTGTGACTTTCAAAACTTTTCAGAATGTGAACCCTCTAGCTTTATATGATACCACTGATCCCGTAGTAGCCAACACTTGGATAAGAGAAATTGAGAGATCTTTCAAATTAGTTCGATTAAGGGAAGAACATCAGACCATCTATGCCGCATATTTCTTGAAAGGGGAAGCAATTTATTGGTGGGATTCAGTCAAAGCTTTGGAAGAAGTTCAACCGGTTACTTGGACTAGGTTTAAGGAGTTATTCTTGGAAAAATATTACCCCCGATTTATGCAAAAATAGATGGAGATGAAATTCCTGGAATTGAAATAGGGGAGTATGACAGTCTTGGAATATGAGAAGAAGTTTACCGAATTATCAAGATTTGTGACTAAGCATGTGAATACTGATGAAGAGAAGGCTTAGAGGTTTCAACAAGGGCTCGAATATTGGATTCGAGATAGAGTGTCGATGTTTGAGATTGGTACCTATGCTGGGGTAGTCCAGAAGGCATCATTAATTGAAAGTAATGGAGCGTAATTCATAAAGGAAAGAGATGTTAAGAAGAGGAAAGTGTTTCATCAGAAGGAAAGGGAGGAATCGGGGTACCAGCAAGATAGAATCGTCAAGAGAATTGAATTCCAGAAAGGATGGAATGCACAGGAGAAAGGGGAAGTGAATAAGAGAAAAGACAATAAAGGAAACCATTAGCAGAATCAGGGTCAAGCGAACGATGACAAACAGCCAAGGGTCGAATGTAGGCATTGTGGGAAAAAGCATCCGGGAATTTGCAACGAGCTCAACATGACATGTTATCGATGTAATCAGAAGGGACATTTGGCCAATGAGTGTAAAGTGTAGAAAACTGGAGTAACATGCTACAAGTATGGAAAAGTTGGACATATCACCAAGGAGTGCAGGTCCACCGGATTAATCAAGAGCATGATGAATATAGCCAGCACCAGCACCGCAGCACCACCAGAAATGTTGGCGTTACCTCCACCACCTGCAGAGACTCCACAAGCATCAGCAAGGACTTTTAATCTGAAGATGAAGGATGTTGTTCAGAATTCTGAGGTGATAGTAGGTAAGCTTTTGATAAATAGTGTTAAAGCTAAAGTATTGATTTATTCAAGAGCTACAAAGTCTTATATATTATAAACTTTTGCTAATAGATTAAACTGTGATAAGAAGGATATGAGTGAAGCGATGAACATAGTAATTTCCAATCAAGAAAAGATACATGTGAGTCAATTTTGCCCTCAATGTGAGATTGACATCTCCGGGCATAAGTTTTCAGTTGACTTGATACTTTTTATGTTAGGAGAGTTTGATATAATATTAGGAATGGATTGGTTAGGAAAGAATAATGCTCAGATAGATTGTAGATCTAAGAAGGTTTATCTTCGAGCAAGGAATGGGAGTAAGGTGATATTTAAGGGCCAGAAGCAAGAGCAACTATTTATCACCGCTATTCAAGCAAACAAGCTACTTAGGAAAGGTTGTGAAACATATTTAGCCTATGTAGTAGATTCAGAAAAGGAAGTTCCTAGCATGGAGGAGATTCCAGTAGTGAGAGAGTTTCCAGAGGAATTACCAGGACTACCGCCAGATTGACAGATTGAGTTTGAGATTAATCTTGCCCCAGGCACTGAACCCATTTTGAAAGCACCTTATAGAATGGCACCAGTAGAGATGAAGGAGTTAGCGAGTCAGATACAAGAACTTTTGGATAAAGGAGTCATGGCCCAATACGTCGCCATGGGGAGCGCCAGTTCTTTTCGTAAAGAAGAAAGACGGAAGCATGACACTCTGTATCGACTATCGGGAGTTGAATAAAATGACGATTAAGAATCGGTATCCGCTGTCGAGAATAGACGATTTATTTGACCAACTGAAAAGATAAAAGTGTTTTTCGAAGATTGATTTGAGGTCGAGATACCACCAATTAAAGATTAAACCAGAAGACATCCCAAAGACGACATTTAGGACAAGGTATGATCATTATGAGTTTTTAATAATGCCTTTCGGATTAACAAATGCCCCTACAGTTTTTATGGACTTGATGAATCGATTTTACAAGAAATACTTGGACCAGTTTGTTGTGGTGTTCATTGATGATATTTTAATATATTCAAAGATGGAAGAAGAGCACGAGCAACACTTGTGGATAGTTTTGGATATTCTTGGACAAGAAAGGTTGTATGTAAAGTTCTCAAAGTGTGAGTTTTGGTTAAAAGAAGTTCAATTTTTTGGACATATAATTGGAAGCGAAGGAATTAGGGTGGACCCCGCAAAGATAGAAGCAATTGTGAGTTGGGAGAGACCAAAGACTCCTACAGAAGTAAGAATTTTTTTAGGATTGGCTGGGTACTACAGAAGGTTCGTAAAGGATTTCTCAAAGATCATTATGCCGTTGACCAAGTTCACAAGGAAGAATCATAAGTTTGAATGGAATGCGGAATGTGAAGGAAGCTTTCAAGAGTTAAAGCAGAAATTGGTGACCGTGCCGGTATTAGTACTACCCAATGACAAAGGAGATTGTGTCATATATAGCGACGCTTCGCATAAAGGACTAGGCTGTGTGCTAATACAACATAATAAGGTGATTGCATATGCATCACGACGGCTTAAACCTCATGAATTAAAATACCCAACCCATGATCTGGAATTGGCAGCCATAGTGTTCGCACTCAAGATATGGAGACATTACCTGTACGTGGAGAAGTATGAGATCTACACGGATCATAAAAGCCTGAAATACATATTCACCCACAAGGAACTCAACATGAGACAACGAAGATGGTTGAAGTTAATCAAGGATTATGACTGTTCGATACATTACCATCCAGGAAAGGCAAACATAGTCGCCGATGCCTTGAGTAGAAAGGAAAGATTGAATGTGATAGCCATGTCAAGGAAATTATCTGAGGAGATGGAAAGATTTGAGTTAGAACTCTGTATTTACGGGACGTCGGAAGAGTTTTGACACGGCATGACTTTTCAACCAGAACTATTGCAGAAGATAAAGGAATGCCAAGAAGAAGTGATGAGTCAAGAGAATAATCAACTGATGGGGGAAGAGATATGTACGAAGAAGGATGAACAAGGTATATTAAGATTTGGATCAAGGATTTGTGTAATAACCCCAATTTTTGGAAATTTTTGAAACCCTGATTAATAGTAACTCTTGCTGACTATGTTGATTTAGGTAAATTATCAGACTACGCTATATAGGAGTACTGTTATGGAAATTCTAAAATCGTATTAGTATTCCCTAAAGTAAATGAGTGTATGTAAAGGTCGTTAGAATTCGAATCCGGATACTTTGATTTTTCCCGAAAATCCACCAGATACCGAAAGAATTGAGTATAAGGTAACATGATTAAAAGGATTTAAATTCAAGGATTATAAGAGAGGATCATAAAAGGAATATAAAATATTGAGAAAGGTTTAGGGGAACCCAAGTAATAAGATCCCGGATATGATCCCTCAAACGACAAATGAGAACGAAAGTTAAGTGAACCGTATAACAGATAAGCGGTCATTAGCCAAGTAATTAAGGGTTAATCAAAGAGGTTAGTGGATGATGATGTCATCACACCAACAAGGAAAAGACATGTGTTAACAAGATGACACAAGCATGGTGACATAAACATGACAAGGAGTTTTGTTTTGTTGGTTGATTATAGGCCATGTAAAATTTACCATGGTAAAAAGCTAAAGGATTTGCCAAGCTAAAAGAAAGAGAAGCAACCAACATAAATCATAAAACACAAAAATTAGAAGTTGACTTTTGCTTCCAAGAACAAAAGCTCTCGGCCAAAACAATACCAGAAACTTCAACTTATCATATATCCTTCAATACGCACTCAAATGTTGTGTTCTATAGCTCGTTGAAAGGTATTGAGATGGAATATAACTCTTGTTCACAAGTCACGTCCATATAAGCATGGTAAGACCCTCATTTTTACAGTTCTTTCAATCATACTTTTAGAAACTTCAAAACCTAACTTTGTGTTCTTGATTTCTTTGGAAAGATCAAGCTTGTAGGAGGTTAGATTAAGGCTCCCTACGGCTTCCTAGCAACTTAACACCTACCAAGGAAGGTATAAAATTCAAACCCTAGCCTTTACTTTATTTGTTAGTAAGTTTAATGGTTGGTTTTGTGAAATGAGAAGCATGGATTGTGATTATTAGTACTTTGGTTTGATTTGGAAGTGTTTTGGTAATTGAAGCTTGATTATAGTTCATAGGTCTTGATTGTGGTTGTTTGAGTTGAAAAAATTGGAGGTTATGGAATGATGTGGTATGATTTAGGTGAAGTTTTGTTGTATTGATGGTTATGAGTTGGTTGGTGGTAAATTGGAGTGGTATGAACATGGGTAATCGCGTAAACATAGCCGTCGTAATGCCCGTTTTCATTCAACTTCTTGTTTTAGTTTTTGGGACAGATATCCAACTGACTAATCTGTAACTTCACCATGCTTAGCTAGATCGTGTCGAAAGCTTTGTTTTGATATGTTGTTCTCTTAGATCCGATTTACGGTTTAGGAGAAACGGCCGTTTTAAGTTACGGCGTTTCGCGAATGAACCTTTACCCCTCGCTTTACTTTGAGACCTTGTTTAAGGCCCTTAAAAGTATAACTGGATTATGAAACAATTATGTAAGCGGGGTTAGGCAGTTGGTAGAGTATTCGCGAAAGAGTCGCCTTAAAATTCGTAAAGGTTAATTTATTAAAATTGGTGGAGCCGAGGGTACTCGAGCGATTAACGCAAATCGTTAAGTGTATAAGCGATCGTAAGAGACCGTTAGGGTATGAGTGAGTTTTGACTAGTTTCTTAAGCGACCGTGATCTAATTCCGACTTATGTTATTGTTCATAGGTTACCGGGCCCACTCTAAGCTTAAGTCTACCCCGGAACGCTCAGATAAGTTTTCTACCTGTTATACTGTGGTTGTGATGTAAATATATTGATGCATTATTTTGAGATAAGTGCATGACTGTTATTAGCAAATCTTGCGATATATTCGAGCATGTTGATATGGTATATATATGCATGTTGTGAAATCTTGATATTCTATTATCAATTCAAATGCTTATAAACTGCATAATACCTATGCTAGAGATAAGCAGTAGTCGCGTATACCCCTAGTATAGGGGACCCAAACGTGAACATTTTTCTAAACCTGGAGTCGATGTTCCCGAGTATTATATATATATATATAGTTTTCTATAACTATTAATCGAATAAGGTATATTCGATAGTTTTGAATAATAATCAAACTTATTTTCGATTATTCAAATAAAGATCGTACTTTCGTATAAGTATATCTTTGTTATTATTATTCGTTTCAAGTATGAGTTTTTAAAGCTTCTACTTCATTTATTTTTATAAAGATTATCCTTTATGGGAATATTATTTAAATAATAATATTCAGATATTTTCCAACATATTGGGACTGATTTATTTTATTAAATCAGCATTACTCCAAACATTCTTAAAAATGTTTTCAAGTCTTCAAAATGATTTTAAAAGTTAGAGCGGATCCCAAAACTCGTTTTCAAATTTAAGATCTTCCTTTCGAAGAGGACTTGAATACTCGCTCAAAAATCTAAAGAAATCGGCTATGTGGTGTATTTTATATTCGCAACGAGGTTGCTGTTTTGAGAAAACAATTTAATTACTTGCCCAACGTTCAGGAAGTAAGTCCATCTAATTGAGTCGGCATAAGCGACAGGCCGGGGTACAGTCTATGAAGGTGTAAGAGGCTGGGTGACAGTCCATCCACGCGTGAGTGGCCGGGTAACGGTCTAGCGCGAGGTCCTAATACGGCCAGGGTGATGACCGGTGAGGAATTCATCCATCTATAGTAGAAAATGTTACTTATTGGTATCTTTGCCTGATCAGCAAGATATCGGGTTTATGCCAAAATTATCTTCCTTCCAAATTAATTGGGTATTATAACTCTGTTTATACTTTTCATAACAGAGGGTTTCAAGGAATGTATGAGATATATATATATATAGGTGTATATATATATCAAAAATTAATGAAGTATCTAGTAACTTCATTTCTTTAAATGATATTTTAAAGATTGAATATATTCAAGTCTTATCTCGTAGTCTCATCTATGTGATGAACTTTTGAAACTGATTATACCTTGAACGGTGGTAGTTCAAGTAGTATTCAGAAAAGATATAAGTATATTGGAGTATTTTGTAACTTCATCTTTTTAAATTATATCTAGTAAATGATTATCTTATGCATGACAAAGATTTTCATAAAAACATTGAGACAAGTTTAGATATATGTTAGGAATGTATGTGCATTAGTTTGATGATATGTTTAACAAAAATACTTAAGTAGAAATTTAGTGTCTGTAGCCTCAACGGATAAGACCACTTTGGCTATCCGTTGATGGTGTAGCTTTACTTAGAAATAAGTCTAGTGTTGTAGCATATTTCAGTCTCTGTATTTAAAATGTAATTCTTGAAAGTTGAGAGAAACTATGAGTCATGTTGACTACTAGATGATATGCAGATAGGAAGGCCAATTGTAAATACTTCATGCCTTGTAATTTTGTTTAAGTGAAGTGGTATCAACGGATGACTTAAAGACCTTCAAAGGATAAGAAGCTAAGCTTCAACGGATGTCTCTAAAGCTTCAACGGATAAAGTCATCAACGGATAACATCCTTCAACGGATGAGTGCATCAACGGATGAAAGTTTCAACGGATGTTCTGATGATTAGCCGTTGATAAGAGGTAGTTGTACCTACAGACAGAGGCACATGGGTTGATAGAGACAACTGAGATGTGGTAGCCGAATTTCAGGAACAACAGAAAAAGCAGCCGTTCTTCTTCAGTACAAAGATGCAATAGTCAACAAAGTACTGGAGTGAACAGGAAAAGAAGCAAGTGAAGAACTTATTTTATTACTGTATTTTTATATTGTTTTTCACTTGTACACTTGGTAATATATAAACCAAGTAGAAGCTAGTAATTAGAAGAGAGATTTTCCAGAGCTGTTTAGAAAAACATTGAGAGAAAATTCATCTAGTTTGTACTAGGATGCAGCTGTGATCAACATTGTTTAATCACAGATTTTCTAATATACCATCTCTGGTGGAACAACAAATCCACCAGAAAAGTTTTTAAGGTCTGTTGTGTTCCTTACATTTGTGCTTGAATATATATCTGTCTGCATTAGCTTAAAGCAATTCACACACTTGTTCTTCTTGAACACACAACTTTCATAAACTGCTCAAAACTTGAAAAAGTTTTGAGATTTACATTCAACCCCCCCTTCTGTAAATCTCATTGTTAGTCCACTAGGAATAACAATTGGTATCAGAGCAGGCTCTTGACACACAAAGAGTTTAAAGATCTTGGAATCTAACAAAGATGAGTAAGAAGGATATTGGAGTAAAGATCCCAGTTCTTGACAAAGACAGTTATCACCATTGGAAGGTGAAAATGCACCTTCATCTACTCTCCCAAGATGAAGGTTATGTAAACTGCATTGAGAATGGTCCTCACATTCCCCACAAAGTAGCAACAGTTGCTACAGCTACAGTTGCTGTTGGTCAATCCATTCCAAAACCTAGAGCAGAATGGACAATGGAAGACACAGAAGAAGTCCACAAGGATAAGAAGGCTATGAACATTTTGTTTAATGGTCTTAACATGGATATGTTTGATAATGTGATAAATTGCACAACTGCCAAAGAGGTTTGGGACACAGTTCAACTACTGTGTGAAGGTACAGAACAAGTGAAAGAAAACAAAATGCAGCTTCTCATTCAACAGTATGAATACTTTCATTTTGAAGAAAATGAATCTTTAAATGAAACATTCAATAGGTTCCAAAAGCTGTTGAATGGACTGAAGCTGTATGGAAGAGTGTACCAGGTGAAGGATTCAAATCTTAAATTTTTAAGATCCTTGCCAAAGGAATGGAAACCCATGACTGTCTCCTTAAGAAACTCTCAAGATTATAAGGACTTCACTCTTGAAAGATTGTATGGAATCTTGAAGACTTATGAACTAGAGCTGGAACAGGATGAGGTATTGGAGAAGGGGAGAAAGAAAGGAAGTTCAGTTGCATTGGTAGCTGAAGATGAGAGGAAATGCAGACAAGAAACTGTGAGATCTACATCAAACTCCAAAGATGGTATAAGAAGTCAGGAATCAAGCAAGGGGAAAGAGCAAGTTGCTGAAAATGAAGACAACTCCAGCCAAGATGACTCAGATGGTATTGATGAGCATCTTGCATTTCTGTCCAGAAGATTTGCAAAGATGAAATTCAAGAAAAACACTAGAGCCACTAAACCTCACAAAAACACTGTGGACAAATCCAAGTTCAAATGTTTCAATTGTGGTATAAGTGGACACTTTGCAGGTGAGTGCAGAAAGCCAACTTCTGAAAAGAAGAAATTTGAACAAGTAGATTACAAAAAGAAATATTTTGATCTGCTCAAGCAAAAGGAGAGGGCTTTCATTACTCAAGAAAAGGACTGGGCAGCTAATGGAGATGAAGAGGATGAAGATGTGGAGTATGTCAACCTTGCTCTCATGGCTGATTCTGAAGAAAATGAAGTTAGTTCATCAAGCAATCAGGTAATCACTACTGACTTAACACAGCTTACTAAAGAAGAGTGCAATGATGCCTTTAATGAAATGTCTACTGAATTGTATCATTTGCGTGTATCTCTTAAATCTCTTGCTAAAGAAAATAGTAGGATTAAAGAGAACAATCTGTTTTTAAGTAATAGAAATGCTTTGTTAGAAGATAAGATGATTGACCTAGAGAAAACTAAGTTGCATTGTATATCTGTTGAAAATGAACTAGCTGAATCTGTTAAGAAAGTAAAAATACTTTCCAATCAATTAGAGAAAGAGCAAGAGGTGATTAAAGCCTGGAAGACATCTAGGGATGTAAGTGCTCAAATTGATAAGGTCCAAGGAATTGAATCATTCTGTGAAACTGCCTGGAATAAAAATAAAAAGAAACTAGAATTAATTGATGGACTGTCAACGGATGTGGAATCAACGGATGATGAAAGTTATCCGTTGAAGGAAGAAAAGGAGCATCCGTTGAAGGTTCCTCAATTAAAACAGGCAGATGTTTCTAAAAGAGAGAATCTAAAGAAACTCAACAAAAAGTTTGGTTCAACTTCAAAGAACTTTGTCAAAGAAGAAGCAAGCACATCCAAAGATGTCAGTAAGGTGAATGTAGGGCACATGACCTTAGAACAGTTAAATAATAGGCTCAAGATGGTTGAGGATAAAAAGGAATCTAAAAGAAAATCCAACAGAAATGGGAAGGTAGGAATTAATAAACACAACAATTACACACCTGATAGGTATGCTCCTAGAAAAAGCTGTGTGCATTGTAGTAGTGTTAATCATCTATCTGCTAATTGTAAATCCATTAAGAAGACTCCCATAACTGTACCCTCTTCTATGCCTAATATGTCTGCATCACCTCTGCATGCTATGCCTGTTATGTCTCAACAAAATCCTTATGCACATTTTGTAAACATGCCATATTTTAACAATCCTTATCTTGCTGCATGTAGTATGCCTCAAATGCCATACAATATGCCCATATGGAATAACATGTTTGCACAATCAATGCCTAATAATTTTACAAATGTGCTAAATGATTCTGTGACTAACCCTACACCTCAACCAACTACATCTAAGACCAAGGTTGACTCAAACTCACCTAAGTCTAAAGATGCAGGAGGAATGAAGTCTAGGAGAAAGGCTAACAAGAATGGACCCAAGGAAACTTGGGTACCAAAATCAAATTGATTGATTTTATGGTGTGCAGGGAAATGAAAGAAATCTATGGTACTTGGACAGTGGTTGTTCAAGACACATGACAGGAGATTTCTCCCTGCTCACAGAGTTCAAGGAGAGAGCTGGCCCTAGCATAACCTTTGGAGATGACAGCAAAGGGTTTACTATGGGATATGGCTTGATTTCAACAAGGAATGTCATCATTAATGAAGTTGCATTAGTTGATGGTCTCAAGCACAATTTACTGAGCATCAGTCAACTATGTGATAGAGGGAATACAGTTTCCTTCAATTCTGAAGCCTGTGTTGTCACTAGTAAGAAAGACAACAAAGTGGTTCTAACTGGAGTTAGAAGAGGAAATGTGTACATAGCTGACTTCAACTCTACAGATGCAGAATCCATTACTTGTCTCTTCAGCAAAGCAAGCTCAGTTGAAAGTTGGCTATGGCACAAGAAGCTATCCCACTTGAATTTCAAGACAATGAATGATCTAGTCAAAAAGGACTTAGTTAGAGGAATCCCTCTAGTTGAATTCTCAAGGGATGGTTTGTGTGATGCTTGTCAGAAAGGCAAACAAAGGAAAGCATCATTCAAAAAGAAGCTTGAAACAACAATTGATGAACCATTACAGCTGCTACATATGGATTTGTTTGGACCAGTCAATGTATTGTCTATTGCAAGAAAAAGATATTGCTTAGTGATTGTAGATGATTTCTCAAAGTTCTCATGGGTCTATTTTCTTGGATCAAAGGATGAAGCAAGTGAAATCATTATCAATCACATCAGGCAAGTCAACAATCATCCTGACTTGAAGGTTAGAAATATCAGGAGTGACAATGGAACTGAGTTCAAGAATGTGACATTAAGGCTGTTCTGTGAAGAAAATGGAATAATGCATGAGTTCTCAGCTCCAAGAACACCTCAGCAAAATGGGGTTGTTGAAAGAAAGAACAGATCTTTAATTGAAGCTGCAAGAACAGTGCTTGAAGAATCAAAGTTACCAACATATTTCTGGGCTGAAGCTGTTAATTGTGCCTGCTTCACTCAGAATATTTCTTTGATCAATCAAGCTAAAGGCATGACTCCTTATCAGTTGTTCAAGAGAAGAAAACCAACTCTAAACTTTCTTCATGTCTTTGGATGTAAATGCTTTATACTGAGGAATCAATCTGACCATAAAGGGAAGTTTGATGCAAAGGCTGATGAAGGGATATTTGTTGGTTACTCAGCTGGAAAATCTTATAGGGTCTACAATCTAAGAACCAACATTGTTATGGAATCTGTGCATGTTGTGTTTGATGATAAAAAGATTGATGGACTAACAGATGAGGGACATAATGAGAGACTCAAATTTGACAACATTGAGATATATTGTGATGATAGTGAAGAGGAGACTGATGGAGATGACACTTCAAAAGGGATTCAAAACTTGCCCTTGGATAATGCACAAAATACTGCATCCGTTGATAGAGGCAATGCAGTATCCGTTGAAAGACATAGTGCATCATCCGTTGAAGTACAAAATGAAGCATCCGTTGATCATGGTTCATCAACGGATAATCGATTTACATCATCAGTTGATAGAACTCCAAGTTCCCTGCAAAGGACCAACAACTCAGGGGGGGTTTCAACTAGTCAACACTCTGTCTCACATCATGACATTACTGAGGCCACCTCATCTAGAGCACATCTTCCACCACAAAGGAAATGGACCAAGAATCATCCCTTTGAACTGATCATTGGTGATGCATCATCTAAAGTGCAAACAAGAAAGGCCACTCAAGATGAATGTCTGTATAGTAGTTTTCTTTCTCAGGAGGAACCTAAGAAAGTGGAAGAAGCTCTATTGGATCCAGATTGGATATTAGCTATGCAGGAAGAGCTGAACCAATTTGAGAGAAACCAAGTATGGAAGCTGGTACCCAAACCAAAGAACAAGAGTCCTATTGACACAAAGTGGGTATTCAGAAACAAGATGGATGAAAATGGCATTATCATAAGGAATAAAGCCAGACTGGTTGCTAAAGGCTATTCTCAGCAAGAGGGAATAGATTTTGATGAAACATATGCTCCTGTTGCAAGACTTGAAGCCATCAGAATATTTCTAGCCCATGCAGCCCATGCCAATTTCAAAGTCTATCAAATGGATGTCAAGAGTGCATTTCTAAATGGGAAATTAGAGGAGGAAGTCTATGTAAGTCAACCTCCAGGATTTGAAGATCCAAATTTTCCAGACTATGTGTATTATCTGTTGAAAGCACTCTATGGACTGAAGCAAGCACCTAGAGCCTGGTATGAGACCTTATCAAAATTTCTTTTGGAGAATCACTTCACTAGAGGTACTGTTGATAAAACTCTCTTCTTTAGGGATGTTAATGGCTCTAGTATACTTGTTCAAATTTATGTAGATGACATAATATTTGGTTCTAAAGATGACAAACTTTGCAAAAAGTTTGCTAAGCTAATGCAAAGTAATTATGAAATGAGCCTAATGGGAGAACTAACCTATTTTCTTGGTTTACAAGTTAAACAAGTTAGTGATGGAATTTTCATTAGTCAAACTAAATATATTTATGATCTTTTAAAGAAATTTGACTTAATGGAATGTTCATCTACAAAAACTCCCATGGCCACTGCCACCAAACTTGAATTAAATAAGACTGAAAGGTCTGTGGATATTACAAGTTATAGAGGCATGGTTGGTTCACTTTTATATTTAACTGCTAGCAGACCAGATATAATGTTTGCTACATGTCTATGTGCTAGATTCCAAGCTGATCCTAGGGAGTCTCACTTAATTGCTATCAAAAGGATTTTCAGATATCTCAAGGGTACACCAAATTTAGGTATTTGGTATCCTAGAGAATCTGGCTTTGATCTAATTGGTTATTCAGATGCAGACTATGCAGGTTGCAAAATAGATAGGAAAAGTACAACAGGCTCCTGCCAATTCCTGGGAAACAAGCTTGTATCATGGTTTAGCAAAAAGCAAAATTCAGTCTCTACTTCTACAGCTGAGGCTGAATACATTGCTGCTGGAAGTTGCTGTTCTCAAGTGTTATGGATGAGGAACCAACTCCTTGACTATGGACTTCATGTTGATAGAATTCCTATCTTTTGTGACAACACAAGTGCCATAGCCATAACAGAGAATCCTGTGCAGCACTCAAGGACCAAGCACATTGATATCAAGTACCACTTCATTAGGGAGCATGTCATGAATGGTACAGTGGAACTACACTTTGTTCCAAGTGAACAACAAATTGCTGACATATTTACCAAGCCACTTGATGAATCAACATTCACAAGATTGGTAAGTGAGCTAGGTATGCTTAATTACTCTTAAAATTCATGTCTTTATTGCAATTTGAATTGAAGCCTGAAATATATTAGTTGCTAAGAACAAATTTGACTTTTAACATAGTTTATTCCATCAACGGATGTTCCCTATCCGTTGAAAGTCAAAATTGCTCTATCAACGGATAATCATTATCCGTTGAAAGACAAATACATTTCTGGAATTTTTTATCCGTCAACGGATAAAACTGAAGTACCTTTCAACGGATGACAATTTGCCTTATCCGTTGAAATGTCACATCAATCGATTCAGGTGTTTAACAGCCGTTGATTCTATTCTCTTAACCGTTGATACTCATACATACATTTGTATGTATTGGTTTTAAAGGTAGTTTTTAGAATACTTACAGTTTTTTTTTTAAAAATGGCTGAAATTCACTAACGCATATTTATTGATAAATCTTTATTTTATATTTCTTAATTTGAGAAAGCATATAAGTCCTTCTGATTGTTCATTTTTACTTTACGCTTTCTTAAAATTTCAAGCATTTACCATTTTCTCTCTGCAAAACTTCAAGTTATTCTCTGCAATTTCTACTCACAAAAATGGCACCAGTCGTGAAGATTATGTCTCAATCTGGGTTCATCTATGAAAAGAACAATTTCATAGCTTTGGTAGAGAAGAATGAAGCCCACTCAGACTATCACAAAATGATGGACTTCATCAAAAACTGCAAACTTAGCTATGCAATGCTGGAAGCCCCAACAATTTTCTGTGAAGTAGTTGAGGAGATTTGGACAACTGCTGAGTTCAACTCCATGGATATGACTATCTCCTTCACTCTCAAAGGTAAAACTCACTGTATTAACTGTGATGATTTACAAGCATGTTTTAAATTGCCTGAAAACAATGCCATGACACCACACACTGATAGTGATGTATCCAGCATGTTAGATTCCATAGGTTATTCTCTTAACTCTGCTAATTTAGGGAGTATTAGAAGAAAAGGCCTTAGGAAAGAGTGGAGTTTCCTTGGGGATGCCTTTATAAAGGTTTTCTCTGGGAAAATTAGTAATTTTGATGCCATAACTTCATCTCTGGTTAATATGTTCTATATGCTTGTTTCTGATAGGTATTTTAACTTTAGCAACTATATGATGCTAGAATTAGGTACTAGATTAGGTAACAAAGCTAATAGACCTAATAACATCTATTATGCTAGATTCTTTATGTTATTGGCTAACCATGTTACTGAAGGTTTAGTCATAATCAATGAGAATAATAAACTCAAGTGCTGGGCACAAGAGAAAAGAGTTCTTGCAGACTTGAAGAGAATGGATCTTAACAGCAGTGTGCCATTGGTATATTTACCAATCATGAATGCACCTCAGGTAGGTGAGGTAATTGCTTCTACAACTCCTACTTCTTCCAACCCCTCTATTTCTTTATCTTCAAGTGTGGCCATGAAATCTGTGATGCCCCAACAGATTTCTACCAAGGTCACCAAAACTAAACTTTCAAAATCCAAGACAAAGAAATCCACCTCTGTTGTTTCTCAAAAGACAACAGTTGTAACACCAACTATTAACCCTGAGGTGAGTGAACAGGGTGTGAGTGGTGAGGGGAGGGGTGAACATCAAAGAAACCCCCAGGATAAGGAAGGAAAGTTGAGTGCTTCCCAAGCTAGCCAAGCCACAGTTTCTCAAAAAGCTGTGGTGGTTGAAAAGGTATCTAGCACATCCCTAGTAGCATCCTCCCAAAAGGATGTTACTATTGAAAATAGTTCCCAACCAGGAACACAGAACAAACGAGGGAGGGACACTAAAGCCAAACACTCACCAACAAAAGCCTTTATTAGAAGAAAGAAGGCCAGAACCCAATCTTCTACACAGGGTGCACACACTGCACAGATACATCCATTTGTATCTATGTCTTCTCAAACTCAGTTTGATGTGACTCCAATAAATGTGGAGTCACAGCCCCATTCTCTCACAATAATCACACATCAATCACCAAACACTTCATCACCATCTCTGGATGTGGATATGTTATTCCCATCAATTCCTGATTCTCCCTCTTTACAACTCAGGGAGAAGCCCCACTCAAATACAGGTGATCATCATCTATTAGATGATTTGTTGGATCACCCGCAAATTCTTTCAGATATAATTGAAGGATCTGTGTCACCACATCTCAAATCAATCTACACAGATTCAACAGTTATATCACTTTCAATTTCAACTTCTTTTCCTTCTTCAACGGATATCACTCATCCGTTGACAAGTGGTTGTTCTTCAACGGATAAGCTTAACAGCAGTTATCCGTTGATAACATCAGTTTCACCTTCAACAGATATTCCACATCCGTTGACAGTCTCTACACAAATAACTGAATTAATCCCAAGTGTAGAAGACATGAATACTGTGCAATCACTCTTAGGATTGAGGGAAGGGAGTGACAATTTGAGTGAGAGGCTGGGTTGCTCCCAGGCAAAAGGAGAGATTGAGAGCTCAAAAATGCATGCTATTTCTTCCAGCATGGCAAAAGTAAGTGAGTGGAGTACCACCTTAGTAGGTGAAGGTGAAGGAGTGAGTTGTGTGAGCCAGGGGGAGCCCCTGATGCAAGAACATAGAGAAAAAGAGAGAAAAGCAGGTACAGTAGATACAAGGGTGGAACCAGCCATTGCTAATGAGTCAATGATTGTGGATGATGCTGAAAAGGAAAGACAATTTCAGCAACATTACAAAGCTGTAATTGATAACATTTCCTTGGATGCTGACACTTTTACTCATCCTGTGACAGCCTATCAACTGTTGGCTGCTCAGGGCAATGAGAAAGCAGAAAGGTCACTACATCTAGTGCACACAACAGAATCTCTTCAAAGGGATAAAGCTGCCATTAACAAAATGCCTTCTACAGCTGGTGAGCCATCTGAGGAATTTGGAGCAAATTCTGATGATGATGACTCTATTTCTTTTGATGGAAGCATGAACTTAGGGGGAGATGAAGGCCCTAGTTCAATTCCAAATCTACCTGAATGGGCCTTGACTAAGGAGTACAGATCAGTGGAATTCAATGTCTCTTTAGTCAAACAAATCAACACTATTCAACAGGCCATTCAGAATACTTCACATGCAAGTATCAAGGCTATCCTTCAAGCTCACCTGGACTCACTGCATCTCATGAAGCTGCAGCAAGTGAAGCAGAATCTGAGTATGGATGATCTCAGGAAGGATATTGCTGACTTGAAAACCTATACTTCAGAAAAATTGGATTCAGTCATGCCCTATGGTACATTGCAGGACTTGGTTTTGAGATTGAAGAAAGAATCTGTTACTGAAAAAAGGTTGGCCAAGTTAGAAGACAGAGTTCAAGTTATTGAAAATTCTGTGGCCACCATTCTTCACAATCAACAATCTCAAACCAGTCTCCTAATGCAGCTGGCAAAAGCACAAGGCTTGACCCCTCTCCTTGATGATAACAAAAAGGGGGAGAGTAAAAGGGAAGGGGAAGGAGAGCCATCTACAAAAGTCAACATATCTAAAGTGCTAGTTCCTGCCATCACTACTTCTCAAATCATTCAAATCAAGGACAAGCCTGATGGAATTGATTTGATTCAGCTAGCAGCAGCTGAAATTCAAGTGAAAGAGCAAAGGAGGAGAATTGATGAAAGGTTGCAACTGTTGTTTGGTTCTACACAAGACAAATCAACATCTGTGAAATACAGCACAAAAATTGAACCAATCAACATGGAGCTCATGCCAGTAGGGAGTCATAAGGATGGAGAAGCTTCTTCCAAAGAACTACAAGCTATAATCCTCAAGCCCAATGAAAGATCCAATAAGGACTCAACAAAGAATCCTTTAAAAGAAGTGGACTTTCCTCCTCCAAAAGATGATGAGAACAAGATTTTAGGCAGGGGTATTGCCTATCTCAAAAAGTCCATGGATGAGGCTGTAAGGAGAAATAGAGCTATTATCATTAGAGAGGGAAAGAGCATATGTGTGATGCAAGGACATCCCAAATTCTCAATAGCCAAGAAGGAAGAAGCCAAGCAATTAAAGGCTGACAAAAGAGCACAAGCAAAGCTTGAACAACAGCTAAAGTCAAGTCTAGTTGAAAAAGAAAAAGGGATTGAAGTCAGGGGTGAAGACAAGACTACAAACCTAGATGAGGTTTTAGGGAGTATATTTGGTGAGAGTGTGGAAGAAAGAGAGGAATGGCAGAAGGGAAACAGAAGAAAGGCCAAGGCACATAGAAGGAGTGGAGATAACACTGAAGTAACCAAATCTATATCTAAACCACTATCTTCCATACCTGAACCCCTTGTTGCTGATCCCACAATAAACATCCATGGTGAACCAATCATTCCAAAAGAGGAACCTATTGATTGGGACACTATCAAATTGCCTACCTTTCTAACCACTCTTCCACCATCAAAGAAACAGAAAAGAAAACCAAAATCTACACCTCCCATAACCTCTAAGAAATTCACTCAAAAACAAAAACCTAAGCATAAGTCACCCATTTCTAAAGATGATTATGTTCACATCTGTGACATAAAAGAAATTTCAGACATTGAACTCTATCTGGATGAGCTGGAGGATGTAAGGGGAATAGCTGCCTACAGACAGCTACCAGAGAGATTAGTGTTCAGATATAAAGGAGCTGGGGAAAGAACATGGCCTCTCCACAGGATTCTGTATGAAGGCTACTCTACCTTGATTAGAGTCTTTTCAGCCATACAAAAGGATTCTGGCTTTACCAGAACTGCCAAGACTGAAATTCTCAACAAGATAGCCAATATAAGGAAAACTTGGAGGGAGCCCAATGCTTTACCCAGGACTTTACTCATTCAAGAAAGGGGAATTACAATTCACAAATCACCTCATTGGTTGATGGAATTTAGAGATGGTAAAGGAGTCAGAAGATTTTTCAGACTTGAAGACCAACTCAAGATTGCCAGCAATGAAACTCTCAAAGAAATGCAATCTAAGTTGGATGTCAGTGTTGAAGATGAAGCTGAATTCTTCAGACAACTCCAACTCCAAATTGAGGAAAATGACAAAAGGCTAGGTAAGAAAACCAGGGAACAAAGAAGAAAAAGATGATCTGCTCAGACTAAAGGAGTGTCCTTGGAAACACTGTAAATCTTCAATTACCTCCTAGTACATACACTTTTGCAGCAATTTTAAATTTCTACTTAGTTTCAATTCATATATCTGTTAAGTGTTTTGTTATCATCAAGTTAACCCTGAATTTATGCCTACAATTCTTATAGACATAAATAGGGGGAGATTGTTAGGAATGTATGTGCATTAGTTTGATGATATGTTTAACAAAAATACTTAAGTAGAAATTTAGTGTCTGTAGCCTCAACGGATAAGACCACTTTGGCTATCCGTTGATGGTGTAGGCTTTACTTAGAAATAAGTCTAGTGTTGTAGCATATTTCAGTCTCTGTATTTAAAATGTAATTCTTGAAAGTTGAGAGAAACTATGAGTCATGTTGACTACTAGATGATATGCAGATAGGAAGGCCAATTGTAAATACTTCATGCCTTGTAATTTTGTATAAGTGAAGTGGTATCAACGGATGACTTAAAGACCTTCAACGGATAAGAAGCTAAGCTTCAACGGATGTCTCTAAAGCTTCAACGGATAAAGTCATCAACGGATAACATCCTTCAACGGATGAGTGCATCAACGGATGAAAGTTTCAACGGATGTTCTGATGATTAGCCGTTGATAAGAGGTAGTTGTACCTACAGACAGAGGCACATGGGTTGATAGAGACAACTGAGATGTGGTAGCCGAATTTCAGGAACAACAGAAAAAGCAGCCGTTCTTCTTCAGTACAAAGATGCAATAGTCAACAAAGTACTGGAGTGAACAGGAAAAGAAGCAAGTGAAGAACTTATTTTATTACTGTATTTTTATATTGTTTTTCACTTGTACACTTGGTAATATATAAACCAAGTAGAAGCTAGTAATTAGAAGAGAGATTTTCCAGAGCTGTTTAGAAAAACATTGAGAGAAAATTCATCTAGTTTGTACTAGGATGCAGCTGTGATCAACATTGTTTAATCACAGATTTTCTAATATACCATCTCTGGTGGAACAACAAATCCACCAGAAAAGTTTTTAAGGTCTGTTGTGTTCCTTACATTTGTGCTTGAATATATATCTGTCTGCATTAGCTTAAAGCAATTCACACACTTGTTCTTCTTGAACACACAACTTTCATAAACTGCTCAAAACTTGAAAAAGTTTTGAGATTTACATTCAACCCCCCCTTCTGTAAATCTCATTGTTAGTCCACTAGGAATAACAATATATGAGATCACCTTGCAACGATATTTGTATACAGTTATAAACTGGAGCTCTGTGTATATTATACATGTCAGAGGATTTCAAAGATTTTGAAAAGTATATATGTGTATATATACTGAATATTTTGCGACTTCATCGCATTAAGATATCAAACTTGGTTCATTTCCCCTTGACAAAGACTTTCATGAGTACTATGAGAATGCTCATATATTTTAAATTATTATACATATTATTTTGGTGGGCTTGTTACTCACCCTTGCTATCTTCTTTCATCACACAACAACATATAGACAAGATGAACAGGATCAAGCTCCCAATTCGCGAGCGGATATGAAATGTTTTGCAGTTTCCTGTAGGCGTTGATGCCGCTGTAGCTGAGGTAGAAACTACGAATAGGCTAGGTTTTCAACTATTGACGTGCCAGACTTATATATATTATGAATTGTAATAATGGCAAAGAATATATAAATTTATTCAGAAACCCTTTTGAGGTGTAATGACTTATAATTGTGGAATAAAATGACTTGTATTATTTTTGGTATTCATCTCTGAGACTATAACTTGTGGTGTGTGTGTGTGTATTGTGGGGTCACAGTACGCAGTAGTTGGTGGTTTATTAAGATTAAGTGTTATTAAGGGAAATGGAACTCGTGACAACCCGGATCCCCGACCCCGGATTTGGGGGTGTTACAATTTGGATCCCTCAAGCGACTGAATTGAAGAATGAGATACTACAGGAAGTGCACAACTCGAAATTTTCGATCCACCCAGGGAGCACAAAGATGTATCAAGATTTGAAAAAGAAATTTTGGTGGCCAAACATGAAAAAAAAATTGCAGAATGGGTCTCTAAGTGTTACACTTGTCAAAAAGTAAAAGCGGAACATCAAAGACCGAGCGGATTGATTCAGCCATTGGAGATTCCTGAGTGGAAATGGGAAAATATCTCCATGGACTTCATAGTAGGATTGCCTTGAACAAAATCCAGAAACAACGCCATATGGGTTATAGTTGATCGCCTTACAAAATTGGCTCATTTCTTACCCATCGACGAGAAGACTTTATTGGATAGGTTAGTTCATATGTACGTGCACGAAATTGTGTTACGGCATGGCGTACCGGTATCGATAGTTTTAGATCGAGATCCGCGATTCAATCCGAGATTTTGGAAACAGTTTCAGGAGAGCTTGGGCACAAAGCTAAATATGAGCACCGCATATCATCCTCAGACAGACGGTGAGAGTGAGCGAACTATACAAACAATTGAAGATATGTTGCGCAGCTATGCAATCGATTTCGCTGGGAGTTTGGATGATCACTTACCACTCGTAGAGTTCTCATACAATAATGGTTACCACTCCAGCATCGGAATGCCTCCATATGAATCCTTATACGGAAGAAAGTGCATATCTCCGACAAATTGGGACGAGGTAGGAGAAAGAAAAGTTCTCGGCCCTGAATTGGTTTAGCAAATGAAGGAAACAATCACCTTAATTCTGAAAAGACTAATTGCTGCTCAAGACAGACAAAGGAAGTATGCTGATCCTGCGCGAAAGGATGTGAGTTTCCAAGTGGGTGAAGCTGTATTGCTGAAAGTGTCACCATGGAAGGGTTTGACTCGATTTGGGAAAAGGGGGAAATTGGCACCGCGTTATATTGGTCCTTTTGAAGTTCTAAATTAAATAAGAAAAGTAGCCTATGAGTTAGCATTACCGTCTCAATATCAGCATGTTCATAATGTATTCCACGTGTCTTTGCTCAAAAAGTATAATCCGGATGTCAATCATGTGATAGAGTATGAGCCGTTAGAAATTCAGAAAGATTTATCTTACGTGGAGCAACATGTCAAGATACTCGACTGGCAAGAGAGGAGTCTTAGAAATAAGTCAGTAAAATTGGTAAAAGTGCTTTGGAGGAACCCCCAAGGTCGAAGAATCGACATGGGAGCTAGAGTCTGATATGCATAATCGATATCCTCAATTGTTCTCCTAGATTCTGAGGACAGAATCCTTTAAGGGAGAGAGGATGTTACAACCGGTATATTTCTAGTTGAATTATGTGTGTGTGTATATATATATATATATCAAGATCAAGTCAATTATGTGCTTTTATGAGTCTTAAGGGTCATATTTTGTGAATTGTAAATTAATTTAATTATTTGGAAAATTTTTGAGAAAAGAAATGCCTTTATTTGAGTAATTTGTGATATATTATTAAAGATATTAGTTTATGGAACTTCTTTACATAAAAACTTGTTTCCTTAAATTTTTTGAAAGTGATCTCAAAAAGTTTCTAAAATCTTAAACTATTTTATGGTATGACTTTTGTAATTTATAGATTTATATTTTTATTTATAAAATTCTTTCTCTAAAATGATATTTGATTTATTTGATTAATAATTTGCCATTTACCATAATAACCTTTCATACAAAAATCCACTCAATTGAAAGGAGGGGTATTGTTGTAAAATCCAACCCCACTAACTTCACTTTAACTAGTCAATTTCCTAAGTTGTTGCATGCAAACCTTGTTAGTCTTGGAAGAGGGATAAAAAGATAAATATATATTCCACTATCATAAAACCACCACCATATCATCACCTTGTGTCATTTTCACCACTTACACACTCCAACTCACTCACCTCCCTCCTCTTTTCTCTCTTTTGGCTGAAGCCAAGCCCCCCCCCCATTTGTTCATTTTCCTTCATCTTTTCTTGAAAATTTCTTGCAATAAATCATTCTCTAAGCCTTGATCACTTGTTTAATAAGTTAAATATTAAGTGTACTACTTGGTTTAAGCTTGCAAGTTGAGTTTTGAGTGAAGCCTAGTGTTGAAAACCTTGATTCTTGTGAGTTTAAGGTTCAAAACAAAGGCAAAGCATCAAGAGTGGAAATGATCAATGGTTGAGAGACTTCCTTGCCATTTTGTAAGATAATTTCACTCCCTTACATTTGGCAATGACTCTTTGAGAGCCGAATGGAGTAGAGTTTTGTGTTCTTTATTTGTGATTAAATGTTATGTGAAGAAGTCTTGATTGCATGTCACTTTAATGCTAAATTTTTGATGGATCATTTAGTTAGGTGCACAAGTCGAATCATGACTTCTGGTCAGAACAGAGTCAGTTTGAGTATGGAGCACTTTTAAGCCTAGAAAGTGGTGTCATTGGTAGGACCTCATTATGCCTTGCTTAGCATTGAACCTAAGGAGTTTTTGGGAGATTTTTCAGGCCATAGTTCGAAGGGTTATAGTTAAAACCAAGACTATAAAGTGATTTCAAATCAGGGCAGTTTGAGTGTCACTAGGACAGGGAAGAGCCATCTTTGAGAGTAGTCCCAAGGAGGCCTCCGTTGAGCCTCGGTGTCATTCCAAGTGCACAAGTTAGATTTAAGACCTAAGATTCCACTGTAGTAATTTGAGTATCAAACCTTGAGTGGAAGGGGTTCATTGTCACTTAGTACCATTCGGTGTCACCTAATAATTGCACTTAGAAATACATTGTCCTTGCACTTAGATTATTGCATTCTTAGAGATGAGGCCTAAGTTGACGATTGAGTCTAATTGTTAGTAAGAGGTCAGTAGGAGGTTGGGCCATAGGCGTGGCTAAGTGAAATGGAGTTTGGCTAGTAAAGGCACTTCAAACTTGGAAAGCTATTTGGGTTGCACTAGACTAGGTAGCACTTCGAGTCAATCATGTTGGTGGAGTGAGATCATTCAATATTCAATAGTGCACAATGATATCAAAGTTGTATATTATGTGATTAAATGTGTTATGTGATCCTAAATGATTATTTGAGCATAATAAGCGAATAGTAAAGAGTCGAATGTGTAGTTAGGCCTAAGTGCCAATATGATTTAAAATCTTTAACTAGGATGGAGTTTTTGTGAGAGTGTGTCTTGATGAGGTCTAATATTTTGTGTAGGCACAGGAGAAGGTAGTAAGCTTACTGTCAAAGTCGAGTAGTGCTCTCGGTTGCTTCCACGATCAAGACGAGAGTTAGTCCATCCTTCTTAAAGGCAATTATTTTTGCCTTCACTTATCATTCTAGTAATGTTTTCCTTAAATTATGTTATGCAAGTGTTCCTGTACTTTCATGATATATTGCAAGTGTCCTATGACCCTCTCGAGATATATGTTGAGAACTATTATGAACTATTAAGATATTGCAAATGTTCTGAGCCACTCCTTTGAATTACGATAGTATGCTCACAAATTGATCTCTTTTGATATTGTTGTTAGCATGATATATTGTTGCAAATATTCTGATTTTAGATCGAGATTTTGCAAATGTTGTGTATACGCTTATAAAAATCCTACCCTTATAAACTATAAAACCTCATATATGATCTCTCTTGATTAACCGCTATTATTTTCACTCTTACACCCCTGAGTTACCAACTCCTTACATAAATCCTTACAATCATACCCAAATTTTGTCACTATAAATATCCCATATATATAACCCTCAAATTTGAGACATCTATCTTGTGGAACACCGTTATGACTCTTTTTCAATACTTTCTTCCTTGGTTATCAAACTATTGCTGACTATCATTGGAAACCCTGCTAGTGAGAAGTCACGTCATTCTGATAAGAGCTTCTTAACTGGAAATCCTTGATTGATGATTTAAACCCCTTTGTATAGATCTTTGTAAAGTTCTCTTTGGCATCAGTTTTATAAAAGTTAATTGCTCTTTAAGTAAAAGAATGTTTTTTGAGATTGGTGAATTGGACTAAGACGCAAGTCCCTTTCACACTTATTATATTAGGCTTAAATGATGCCTAGGGATCCCATTAAATTATTAAGAATCCAACGAGGTTCGGGATTGCTTCGCGGATGATCACCGGCTGTAATCCGTAGCGTCATAAAATGATTTTAAGCAATGATTTGGTTGCAAATGTTTTGACTTGAATAATGATGCCATACACCTCAATTTCCAGATATAAATTGTGGCTCCCTCCAAACCCGGGTCAGAAGTTTGGGGTCCACAACACAAACATAACATATAAACCTGTATATAAGATACTATTTACAATGACCCTGCTTTACATAACCACGGATCGCAACAGGTTAAAGTATGAAAATAAGCCACAACCTTAACTTTTATTACATCGTACCAAATCCCAACTAATTTAACTTATAATCGATATTAAAATTATTCTTACAATCTTACTATCTCACTACCGCAATAAGCTCCTGCTAGCTCGATCCAACTCAATCTGGAATCCTAGCTCGTACGTTGAACTGGGAAACCTTGCTATCAACCGTATTCTTCTTAACTGTAGAATACATAAAAAGATTTGCAAGAGTGAGCTAACTAGCTCAGCAAGTCACAATGATAATAATTGAGGTTAATCAATGATCAACGAGATGATTCAGAGGAATCAAGTTTATTGCAAAACAATCATTAGAATTGGATATTCATTTTAAGTTTTAAAAACCAAGGTTAGGCTGTTGATCAGTCACGCACTAACCCCGAGCAAGCACACAGCACTGCTCTAATTACTGGATCCAAGGCACACATTGGCCTAACTTGACCATTGGTATGGTCTGACCACGAATCTGGTCCACGTATATAAAAACTATCCAATCCTAAAGCAGTTCAATATGATAACAATATGATTCAATAAAACAAGATCATAATCAATAATGATTAAACATTTGCATAAAAACGTAAGGAACTCATGGATATAACAAGGGTATATCAGGTTATGTATAAGAAACGTTTTTTCCGGTTTATAAAATGATCAGGTATTTGATCAGTAATGATTTTTCAGGATATGGTTCTTTGATGATATATAGAATGGTTGCAGTATAAAAGTTTCTGTGTTTTCAAACCATTTTCTTCTGGTGTTTGGTGTTTGGTAGTATACCTTTGGGGAGTAGTATCATATTGGTGTGATTTGATATCTGAGGATTAACAAAGGATGGTTTCCAAAGAATAAGGCTTACGGCTCAAGATCAAATGATGTGATTCAGGCTCAAGGTTGTATGATTCAAGGTACTTCTAATATAAAACAGAACTATTTTGAATACTTAACAATATGTCAAGAGAGAATTTAAAATATTTGCATTATATTTCGAAAAAGGTTTAGAAGTACTTGCCTTACAAGGCTTTACAACTATTACTGATCGACCCTGAGCCGACTCTGTCGCTCAGGCTTTATTGTCTATCCACTAGATCACTCTGGATTCGACCTCATCACCTAAGTCCTTCGATTGGAACCTTACTGAGCTTTTCGACTGACCACCAACTATCTTTCGTCCAATGCCAATTCTCGAGCATTCCGACTAGAACCTACAAGGTCGAAACACCCTAACTTAGGCATTCAATTATGCTTGACATATCCTCGCTAGCAATCTACCCATACGTTAACAAAACCTGACTCGTAATACATACATTAATACAATACAGGCATCAGTTAGGGTTCACGTTCCCAAAAATCGATTCGGTGTTCATTTTCAGAAAATACGTATACTCGTCATTGTATGAAATTAGGGTTATTGGTTTTGGCAAAATGTTTCACTACAACATACAATCAGGTTTTATATAAAACATACGTATATGTATTTACTTATACTCGCTCGATGTCCCGATAATCCCCGGAGACGCTCCCGTATTTCCGTAGTTCGATTTCTCGGAAATGGGACAGCATTTCTTTTGTTTATCGGACTACCCGTCGAAACATCATCGACGTTAAAATCAACTAATCAACCCAACAAACAACAATCAATCCAACTTCACATTCCAAATAATTTCGAAATGTATTATTTAACTACTCCTTTTTATTTCAACTAATATTATACGAACCAAATTATTTATTTTAAAATATTAGGACTCAGATAACGATCATCATGGTCCACCGTCAGCTCACCGATGTTCATCGCTGACGGCGGCGAAATCGGTCGGTGCCCGAATAATCCGAGTATCCAGACTGATTCCACCAATTATTCAATATTTTTCGCACAAAATCATTATTTCACAAAACCAATCAATAATTCATGCCGAATTAATAACAATGATAACAGCAGAGTAATCAAGTCAGGGTAAGAGACAATAATACGCGCCACGCGCGAAATCGGAAAAAGGAGAGGAAACAAAGCATGACCACAACCTGCCAGAGCACAGGGAAAGAACCCGCCACACACACACTCGAACACTGTAACACACACTCACACACTTAACACACACAACACACACTAGCACAGATATATACACGGTTGCACACACGGAAACATATCACACGCGCCACCACAGCCACTTCGCCGGAAAGCGAGGGACGGCGGCGATCGGAAAAGCGAGAAACATACGGCAGTTACCGATAGGCAGGCGGCACCGGACGGCGGAAAAAAAAGAAAAGAAGGAAGGGCGGTAGAGACACAGGGGATGACAGCAACAGTAAGAGATTTTTATTATTTAGATTGAGCGAGAGGAAGGAGAGATCGATGTATAAGGAAAGAGTGAGGCGGTGATGTTTTCTGTTTTTGTTTTTTTTTATTTTTATCAATAAGTAACACAAAACCAGCCATAATCTGCTGCCACGTTTTTAATATCTTAACACGTGTTCTCCCTTATCTGATAGCCTCATTTTATCCTGATTTTTGTAATTTAACGAATAATCATGCGAATAAAAATAACCCATAAAATTACCAACTTAATTTTAAAATATCATAAATACTTCAAAGTTATTAAAAATAAATTTCCATGATTTTTAAATCATTTTTGAGACACAACTCGTACCCGTATTTCATAATTAACGAACCGAGCCGCACTTGAAACAAATTCAGAAAATCACGAAAATAGTCTTAAAATGTTATAAATATCCCGAAGTTTACAAAAACATAAATTTCGAAAATTTAAGAAAATTTTATACCGCTTTTAACAATTAAAGGAAATAACGCGCGGTTGAAATTAATCTCAAAAATTCCAAAATAATTTTAAAATTCCTGGAATATTCCCAACTTAAATAAAAATGAGTTTCATAATTTTTGAAGAATTTTGGAATTAAATACAAATTTTATAAGTAAAAGCAATCAGAAAATCATTTAAAGATAAATAATTAATAAAATATTGATTTCTCAATTTTATAAAATCCCAAAAATAATTAATGTAATTATAAAATCATAAAAACAATTTTAGAGACATTCCAAATATTTATACAAATAAATTTGCATTAAATCCACCTTTTAAATTGAAAACAATTCCATACGACTCCAAAATTAATCACGCGGACAACCCGGTATACTATAAATCACACATCAATAATCAAGCAACCCATAACGGTCAAAACCAATATACATATTTTATTTATTTAATAATTTCCATAATTACAGTATTAAATAATAAATATACACGAGTCGTTATATCCTTCCCCCCTTAAAAAGATTCTGTCCTCAGAATCTGGTTTGACTAAACAAGTGAGGATATTTGTCAAGCATATCTGACTCTAATTTCCAAGTAGACTCTTCTACTCAAGGATTTTAAAAGTACTTACGATGGATATACTCTTATTTTCAAGAACTCGCTTTTAACGATCAAGAATTTGGATCGAACACTATATGCAAAACAAACTTGGATAAGAGCCCATTGGCTCCTAATCAATCACTTAATTCAAATCAAATACTTACCGCTTTAACATTAACAGGCCAAACATATTATATGTACTCACTGTTGCGACGGTAACATCAACTCATGAACAACTTTATCTATATTTATCAATACCTCGGATTGTTCACTAATTTTAGGACTTAACCTGTCTCTCCTATTTAGACTTATCTAGTCTCTTTCAAGAGGAAACTTGTACTAACACTATTGTTCCTATTTCTATACTCATATTCTTTCTCGATACAATTTCGTCTTCTTTCTTTGTCTACTTCTAGTTGCTTCAATCAATATCACTACGCTCTTAGTGTGTTGAATTAACTTAGAATTTGACAACTTTCTTTCTCCCACTTTATCTCAATAAAATGGGGACCTATACTTGCGTTCACATGAAGCTTAGTAAAGTGGCATTCCAAAGTTGACATTGATAGTAAATGATCATTCTAGTGTTTCCTTAAAACTTAATCCTCTCAACATATCTTACATTTCCTAATCACTTCTGTACTTTGACTCTCCGTTTAAGGATGATAGGCGGTGCTCATTTTCAACTTTAGCTTCCAAACATTTAAACACCTCCTATTCATTTCTATTAGTTAAGGCTGAAAAGTAATCTCATATATTCACTTATTATCACCTTTAGGTATTTGAACTCATTTTCCACTCTTTCCAAGTCGTTTACGTCCAATCCTTTCTTTCTGCTTAAGGCATTTGTTATCATATAACTTTGTTTAGGTAGTTGTTAATGGATTAATTCAGAATCTTTTGTTAATCCTCGGTCAAAATTTTATACTCGAAAACTCAACGTATAGTTGATTTCCTACTAATCTTTGGAGTAAAATCCTTGGGCATTCCATGTAGACTTTCTTATTCTTTGAGTAGCTGAAGATATTATCAATAAATACATTTCATTATCCGAGTACTCCTTATACACCGCGTTCCTTAATTCCTTATAGTCACTTGATACACTTGTTATTTTGCATAATCTCACCAGAGCTTGCAATGTTCTTAACTCATTTTAATCATAATCTCTGATATATTCTCAGGTCGGATCTTAAGTTAATCCTCGAGACATAACACACTTCTTGAATTAGATCTCATAAGTAATCAATTCTTTATAGAGTCTCACTTTTTCTTATTTGTTGCTTTGTTAAACTCCTAATAATCAATACGTACTCTCATGATTTCATTCCTTTTCTTCTTTAACATTACTGGTACAATTCACGATTCGCCTCTTGTAAAATCATTCCCTAAGTCTGCTTTATCCACTAGGCCTCCAATACTTCACCTTAATCCTTTGACATGTCCAACACTTCCTAACTCATCTTGAATTTTCCTGATTATCACTATTTTTCTTTAAATTTCCGTATATCTTAGCATTTCTTTAATACATTAAATACTTTATATTGTGAATTCCCTGTGGGATCTCCTTTCTTAATTCTTTCTACTTGTAACATCCAAGTGCTGGAAGAAAACTGGAGAATATCGTGATCGTTCTCCTGGGCGCATAAATTTCCTCTTACTAACTGCTAACATCCTTGCTCTTTTTGGATTATAAATTCTAACTTTCAATTTCAACTTCTAAAATTCCATAGATAATTCTTCTGGTATAGTTCCTATGTTCGTTTTCTCCTTTTTTTTGCTTATCGCTTGCCTCTACCTTTGCTTTTCCTCGTGAATACATATTTCAAACATTTATGGTCCATATAGATCTTACACCTTTCTCTGTACATATCATGTTTCCCCAATCTTTCAAAATGAATATTATTTCTACTAGTCCCAATTTATGAGTAGGATACTTCTGCTCATGAGGTTTCGATTGTCTGGATGCACATACAACAATTTTATTGTGCTACATCCACACACATCCTATTCCCTTATGAGAAGTATCACTATAACTACCAAATTTCCTTGATACTTTCAAAGTGATAAAGCAGGTGCTGTAACCATTCTTTACTTTAACTTCGCAAAACTTTGTTCATCCTTCTTCATTTTATATAACTTCTTGCTTTTCCTGGTTAGCGTCGTCAAAGGTATTGCGATTTTCAAGAAATCTTGCACAAATTTTCAATAATAATCGGTCCATGGTAAAACTTCTTATCTTTGCTGGTGCTTTTGATCTTTCTTTATTCATAGCCACTTTAATTTCTGCTGGATCCCCTTTGGTCTCCTCCTCTCTGACTATTTATGTTTCCTACCATCAAAACTTTCACCTTGTAAACTTTTTATACAACATCTCTCTTCTTCGACTTTCCGGCTATCATTAAATGCTTTGCATGATCCTCCGTTGACTTTAAGTAAGACAACTACAGCTTATCCAGATATTCCTTAAAGATTATGTCCATCAAGTTCAAATATTACCGGTATATTGGTTAATCTAAATGACAATACAAAAATTTTATAACACAGTACTTAGTTCTGAAAATTATCTTTGATATGTCTATAGGTTTAATCTTCAATTGGTGAAATACCAAGTCTTAAATCAATCTTATAAAAGTACTTTGCTTCTTTCATTTGATCAAATAAATCATTGGTTCGAGGTTGGTTCGAGGTAACAGATACTTGCTCTTGATAGTAAACTTGTTGAGCTTTCACTAGTCGACACATAATCTCCTATTTCCATATAACAAATAATACTGGTGCTCCTTATGTGATACACTGAGTCTAATCGCTTCTTCTTCTGACATTTCTTGCATCTGTTTTGCTAACTCCCTCATTTTAACTGGTGCCATTTTGTGAAAGACCTTGGTCACTGGTTTCGTCTCATGTGTTAGGTCAATCGCGAGCTTCATTTCCCTATCTAAAGGAAATGTTGATAACTCATTTGGAAACATATCTTGAAACTCTTTAATTGCTATAAAATCTTTAAATTTTGTTTTCTTCTGACTTTTATGTATCCCATAATCACCATAATGCTCATATTTTGATCAGCGTAATCATTATTAACAAATTCTTTACCTTTTTTCATCTTCTGAACCTCATCACCTTCTCATTTGGCGTCCTCAGAATTATCTTTTCATCACGACGGTCTTTCTGGACATCACGCTTTAATAGTTAATTCATTCCTTAGAATAATGTCAAATCCTCTTATCTTCCATGATATCAATTCTTCACAACTTATTGCCAAAAATCTCAATTCCGCCGTTGGTACTCACTTATTTAACAACTACACATTCTTGACTTGCTAGTCCTTTAATCATAATCTTATCAATTCAACAGGGTACTTCATCTTATCAACAAAACCTTGGGAGCAAAAAAATCAAGTTGCTCTCACATATTTCAATACTTTAACGCATAAGGTATCCACGATAATCATTCACATCACCACACATCCGTATTCTGAATAACATATTTTACAGGAAAATTGCAGTTTCTCGTTCTCAGAGACGTATTCCTCATTGGAGTAGATTCCCTTGACTCTTAGTGCATCCCTAACTGGGGCTAGTGATTTGTAATCCTCGCCATATACCTTTGTTTCCTTTCCATGTATGAGAGGTAGATGGAACTTCGTCCATTTGGTTTATAATACGTTGATTTGCTTGAGAAACTTTTGCAAAGAACGACGGTACAATGAAATAACTAAAAGGATTCATAATTCAATAAATTTGAAGTTGAAAAGAAGGAAGAAATAATGATTTGGATATGAATGAGACAACCATATTGGTACTTAAGATGGCCAGTCTTTCATACCATATGGCATATAGCACATAATTAGGTGGCGTCCCACCCGACTCTTCGTCATTCTAACAAAGTGTCTCACCATAACACTGTTTGTCCCAATCAGAAAGCAAAACTTGAGGGAAACAATTAAATTTGAAAGGAATGCAATATCCTCCTTTTCGATATCATAGCAAGGAGTTTATTTAAGAAAAGAAGTTCATACTTATTTAGGAATCAAAAAGGAATATACGCTGTAATATTGAAGACAAGAACGATACCATTGGGCACCATCCACATTTCACTTGTATTCATCTTTCGAGCTTGTTCGATCATATCTCTATTATGTCATATAATAACTTTAGAAAGTATGTTGAAATGCCTTCGCAAATTAAGCATTATGGTAGATTCTTACTTGTCACGTCTTGCGTCTTTAACATCGCACCTATACGTATAATGCTTTAACAATTCAATCATAATGGCGTCCCTAGCAAATAACCTCAAATTGCCACTTTTCAATTTAGAATAACCCCAAATCATTCAACATGGCGATCCTTTTGTTAATAATATTCTTCTTTTAGAAAAATCTGGAAATCTTCTCAATCTCCTTCAGTCATACTCAGACTTCTGTTAGATCAATGAATTCTTTGAACTTGGATAGTCCTAGTAATTGGATGAGTAATTGCTCCATACGCTGATTCTGTTGTTAATCTTATCAAACAGTATTCGTACCTTTCTGTTAGGAATGATCAACTTCTTCATAATCGCAGGTTACTTTGTTCTCTGAAATAGCAATACTAAGCCTGAAGCAACATTCTTCCAGGTAATCCGGGTCTTCTAACAAACAAGAAACTCAAGTAGTAACTTGACAACCAATGTTTAAAAATCTTTCTATTCAAAAAGGTTTTTTTTTTATAATGGAAAAATCTTTTTCGAGAACTTGTTAAAAATTTTGAAAATCACAAATCTGGTTGTCCTTACTATATGAGTTGGTTGTTGTCCTTCCGACCTATAACAAGGTACCAAATTAAAGAATCGATGACATAAAGGTCCGTTCACTTCAATCTACCTTTTCTCCTTTATTGGGTCCATTTGCCTTCCTTAATCGATGAAAACTTCAGTTGTCGTTGCATGTTATCTTCTTCATAGCTCCACATTAAAGCTTCCATACTGGTAATACTCCAGAAATTATCGTTGCAGTAGTTAAGTAGAACAGGCTATCCAATTGTCAACAAATCGGCTAATATTACATCACCTTGTGAAAATATATGTCCCATCATCATAACACCATTATCTAACTTCAAGAAATCTCCAGATCTATAATCTCCTCTAATTCCCTTTTCAATACTCATCTAATCCATCCCCCAACTAATCACGGGTGGCCTAATCACTAATAGCTTCTTGTAACCTGATAACAGCTATTCTCGGTAACACTTGAGTCTTTTTCCTAAACTTCTTCTCACCTTTATTTGTATCTCAATACTCACCGTTCACTGCAACTCCCGAATCCATACTCATAGGTACAATTACTTCATAGGACAAGTTCTAAACTGGGAGTATAGAACAGGGTGTAGAGTAAACTGAAGAGATACACTTACAACCGAATGTCTAATAAAATAAGAATAAACGAATGGAAGTTCTTAAATAGGTAGTCTCATAACAAGAGGTGGTAAAATAGCGTAGAATAACTTAAAAAGGTGCATTGTCATAACAGAAGGTAGTACCATTAATGCTGGTGGAGGAACAAGGTGCAAATCCAATCTGAGAGAAGATGACGATCCTTGAGCGGAAAGCTCCAAACGATTAAATGACACTGGGAAATCAAGATCTGCCATTGCTGTTGTCTGGAAATCACGTCGTAAGCTGAGAATCCCGAATTACAACACGAACCGTGCCGGAGACTTACTATACAGTCACACTCATCCTCACGATGTCTTATCTTTCTATTTCCTATTCCTAATCCTAACCCTCTACCCAATCCTGACAATCTAGGCTTATTTCAGTGACTTATAACCTGTAGCTCTGATACCAACCTGTGGCGCCCTCCAAACCCGGGTCAGAAGTTTGGGGTCCACAACACAAACACAACATATAAACCTGTATATAAGATACTATTTACAATGACCCTGCTTTACATAACCACGGATCGCAACAGGTTAAAGTATGAAAATAAGCCACAACCTTAACTTTTATTACATCATACCAAATCCCAACTAATTTAACTTACAATCGATATTAAAATTATTCTTACAATCTTACTATCTCACTACCGTAATAAGCTCCTGCTAGCTCGATCCAACTCAATCTGGAATCCTACCTCGTACGTTGAACTGGGAAACCTTGCTATCAACCGTATCCTTCTTAACTGTAGAATACATAAAAAGATTTGCAAGAGTGAGCTAACTAGCTCAGCAAGTCACAATGATAATAATTGAGGTTAATTAATGATCAACGAGATGATTCAGAGGAATCAAGTTTATTGCTAAACAATCATTAGAATTGGATATTCATTTAAATTTTAAAAACCAAGGTTAGGCTGCTGATCAGTCACGTACTAACCCCGAGCAAGCACACAGCACTGCTCTAATTACTGGATCCAAGGCACACATTGGCCTAACTTGACCATTGGTATGGTCTGACCACGAATCTGGTCCACGTATATAAAAACTATCCAATCCTAAAGCAGTTCAATATGATAACAATATGATTCAATAAAACAAGATCATAATCAATAATGATTAAACATTTGCATAAAAACGTAAGGAACTCATGGATATCACAAGGGTATATCAGGTTATGTATAAGAAACGATTTTTCCGGTTTGTAAAATGATCAGGTATTTGATCAGTATTGATTTTTCAGGATATGGTTCTCTGATGATATATAGAATGGTTGCAGTATAAAAGTTTCTGTGTTTTCAAACCATTTTCTTCTGGTGTTTGGTGTTTGGTAGTATACCTTTGGGGAGTACTATCATATTGGTGTGATTTGATATCTGAGGATTAACAAAGGATGGTTTCCAAAGAATAAGGCTTACGGATCAAGATCAAATGATGTGATTCAGGCTCAAGGTTGTATGATTCAAGGTACTTCTAATATAAAACAGAACTATTTTGAATACTTAACAATATGTCAAGAGAGAATTTAAAATATTTGCATTGTATTTCGAAAAAGGTTTAGAAGTACTTGCCTTACAGGGCTTTACAACTATAACTGATCGACCCTGAGCCGACTCTGTCGCTCAGGCTTTATTTTCTATCCACTAGATCACTCTGGATTCGATCTCATCACCTAAGTCCTTCGATTGGAACCTTACTGAGCTTTTCGACTGACCACCAACTATCTTTCGTCCAATGCCAATTCTCGGGCATTCCGACTAGAACCTACAAGGTCGAAACACCCTAACTTAGACATTCGATTATGCTTGACATATCCTCGCTAGCAATCTACCCATACGTTAACGAAACCTAACTCGTAATATATACATTAATACAATACAGGCATCAGTTAGGGTTCACATTCCCAAAAATCGATTCGATGTTCATTTTCAGAAAATACGTATACTCGTCATTGTATGAAATTAGGGTTATTGGTTTTGGCAAAACGTTTCACTACAACATACAATCAGGTTTTATATAAAACATACGTATATGTATTTACTTATACTCGCTCGACGTCCCGATAATCCCCGGAGACGCTCCCGTATTTCCGTAGTTTGATTTCTCGGAAATTGGACAGCATTTCTTTTGTTTATCGGACTACCCGTCGAAACATCATCGACGTCAAAATCAACCAATCAACCTAACAAACAGATAATCAATCCAACTTCACATTCCAAATAATTTCGAAATGTATTATTTAACTACTCCTTTTTATTTCAACTAATATTATACGAACCAAATTATTTATTTTAAAATATTAGGACTCAGATAACGATCATCATGGTCCACCGTCAGCTCACCGATGTTCATCGCTGACGGCGGCGAAATCGGTTGGTGCCCGAATAATCCGAGTATCCAGACTGATTCCACCAATTATTCAATATTTTTCGCACAAAATCATTATTTCACAAAACCAATCAATAATTCATGCCGAATTAATAACAATGATAACAGCAGAGTAATCAAGTCAGGGTAAAAGACAATAATACGCGCCACGCGCGAAATCGGAAAAAGGAGAGGAAACAAAGCACGACCACAACCTGCTGGAGCACAGGCAAAGAACCCGCCACACACACACTCGAACACTGTAACACACACTCACACACTTAACACACACAACACACACTAGCACAGATATATACACGGTTGCACACACGGAAACGTATCACACGCGCCACCACAGCCACTTTGCCGGAAAGCGAGGGACGGCGGCGATCGGAAAAGCGAGAAACAGGCGGCAGTTACTGATAGGCAGGCGGCACCGGACGACGGAATAAAAAAGAAAAGAAGGAAGGGCGGTAGAGACACAGGGGATGATAGCAACAGTAAGAGATTTTTATTATTTAGATTGAGCGAGAGGAAGGAGAGATCGATGTATAAGGAAAGAGTGAGGCGGTGATGTTTTCTGTTTTTTTTTATCAGTAAGTAACACAAAACCAGCCATAATCCGCTGCCACGTTTTTAATATCTTAACACGTGTTCTCCCTTATCTGATAGCCTCATTTTATCCTGATTTTTGTAATTTAACGAACAATCATGCGAATAAAAATAACCCGTAAAATTACAAACTTAAATTTTAAAATATCATAAATACTTCAAAGTTATTAAAAATAAATTTCCATGATTTTTAAATCATTTTTGAGACACAACTCGTACCCGTATTTCATAATTAACGAACCGAGCCGCACTTGAAATAAATTCAGAAAATCATGAAAATAGTCTTAAAATGTAATAAATATCCCGAAGTTTACAAAAACATAAATTTCGAAAATTTAAGAATAACGTTTGAAATGAAATTTTATACCGCTTTTAACAATTAAAGGAAATAACGCGCGGTTGAAATTAATCACAAAAATTCTAAAATAATTTTAAAATTCCCGGAATATTCCCAACTTAAATAAATTTGAAGAATTTTAGAATTAAATACAAATTTTATAAGTAAAAGCAATCAGAAAATCATTTAAAGATAAATAATTAATAAAATATTGATTTCTCAATTTTATAAAATCCCAAAACTAATTAATGTTATTATAAAATCATAAAAACAATTTTAGAGATATTCCAAATATTTATAAAAATAAATTTGCATTAAATCCACCTTTTAAATTGAAAACAATTCCATATGACTCCAAAATTAATCACGCGGACAACCCGGTATACTATAAATCACACATCAATAATCAAGCAACCCATAACGGTCAAAACCAATACACATATTTTATTTATTTAATAATTTCCATAATTACATTATTAAATAATAAATATACACGAGTCGTTATATAAATTGCTATGATGTTAAATTCTGTTTTATGATATACCTTGTTGAGCGCTTGGCTCACTTCTTGCTTTTCATATATGTCATTCCAGCTAGAAAGTATGGTTAGATTCAAGCAGACTGCTCATAAGTCTATCGGTGGAGATGTTGAGGCTTATGTGAGAGCTTAGGTAGTATAGTTGGTGTTTGTGTGAGGACCGGTAGCTTTAAATATAAGTTGTAATAGTTGTAGTATGGGACTATTCAAACCCTGAACCTTTGCAATCTTGCATTATGTTAATAACAGTCATTTATAATAACTTTGTATTTATTCAGTTATATTTTGTTAGTGTTATTTTGGGGCTGTGACATTCGTTTTGATATATGGATCACTTTAATCCGATTTACGGTTTAGGAGAAATAACCGTTTTAAGTAACGGCGTGTCGCGAGTGAACCCCCACCCCTCGAGTAACTTTAAGACCATGTCTAAGGCCCCTAAAAGACTTATCGAAAATGAAAAAATTATGTCAAGATGCTTAGGAAGTTAGTAAGGTCCTTGAGAAGGATTCGCCTTTAAATGTTAAACGGTCAATTTTATTAAAATAGTGGAGTCGAGGGTACGCGAGCAACTAACGTAAACTTTTAAGCGTGAAAGCGAGCGTTAAGGTATGCATGAGTAAATTCTAGTTTGTTAAGTGACCAAGGATTAATTCTGGCTTATGTTGTTGTTTATAGTTTACCGAGCCCACCCTAAGTTCATTACCACCCCTGGACACTTAGGCAAGTTTTTTACTCGTAATACTGTTGTTGTGATTATATATATATATATGCGTTATCTTTGGATAATTACATGAGTATTGTTAACAAAATCCTGCGATATATATATATATATATATATATATGTATGTTTTTGGAAGTATGTTGATACGATATATGTATGCATGCATGTTTTGAAATCTTGATATTTCATTGTTAAACACAATTTCTTTAAAGTAGAGCATACGAGCTACATATGCTAGTACTTAGCGATATTTTTTGTATCCCCATAGAGTAGGGCATACAAGTTGAACATTGTTCCTAAACTGGGAGCCGATGTTCCCGGGTATATTATATATAATTTATAAAATTATTAATCGAATAATACTTATTCGATAGTTCTAAAATATAAGTGAATATTATTTTATGAGTATTCATTTAAGATTTTCATTACGATCAAAGATTATTTTGATTATTCGAATAAAGATTCTACTTATGAAACTTATTTTATTTATTAAATGAATATTAGTTTTGAATATTCATTCAGGAGTTATGACTCTGCTTATTTTATTAAATAATATTCTTTATTTCCTTAAAGAATAATGTTTCGATATTCGTCTAATAAATTTGAAAATGATTGATATTATTTAAATCATCCTTACTTTAAACATTTTTCAGAGATTATTTTCGAACTTTATCAAAAACATTTTCGAATAAATAAAGAGGACCCCAAACCCCATTTTTAAGTTTAAATCTTTTTTTTAAGGGGATTAAATTCGCTCAAAAATAGAGGATCCTGTTTATTGTTGTTTTTATATTCGCAAAGAAATTGCTGAATAGATAAAAAGTTTTTGATTACTTACTCAACATTCAGGAAATAAATCCCTAGAACAAGTTTAATCCATTTACAAGCATATCCTGGGAAATATCGGTGAGTTTTCTTTTCCAACTAGATACGACATCTTGGTGGATCCGTATCAACAAGTTTTACTTGGGAAAAAGGGAGACGAGCTTTACGTTTCATAGTCATGGAGTTCATCCGAACTAGGAGTAGCGTAAGTGGACGAGTGGCACGGGCCCAGCCTTAATTTATTGGCCTAAATGCCCTGGAAGTTCTGCTGAGACGGTCAATTCCTTAGGGGTCCAGCGTTCGGTCGATAAATAAATCTGACTTTTCTCCTCTATATGTAGAAAATTGTGGGTTTATACTACTGTGACTGATCATCATAAGTTGTCTTCCTGGTGCAGCATATGTAATAACCCCAATTTTTGGAAATTTTTGAAACACGGATGAATAGTAACTTTTGTTGATGATGCTGATTAAGGAAAATTATCAGACCACGCTATATAGGATTACTGTTATGGACATTCTAAGATCGTATTAGTATTCCATAAAGTAAATAAGTGTATTTAAAGATCGTCAGAATCCAAATTCGAACACTTTGATTTTTCCCGAAAACCCACCAGATACCGAAAGAATTGAGTATAAGGTAACATGATTAAAAGAATTTAAATTCAAGGATTATAAGAGAGGATCATAAAAGGAATATAAAATATTGAGAAAGGTTTAGGGGAACCCAAGTAATAAGATCCCGGGTATGATCCCTCAAACGATAAACGAGAACGAAAGTTAAACGAACCGTATAACAGATCAGCGATCATTAGCCAAGTAATTAGGAGTTAATCAAAGGGTTAGTGGAGGATGGTGTCATCACACCAACAATAGGAGGACAAGTGTAACAAGATGACATAAGTAGAAGACATAATGTAATATCCCGTAATTTTTTTAGAATTCGATTAATAATAGAATAATAGAAAAAAGTATTAAAATTTGATTAAGATTAGGATTTAAAATTGAATTAGAATAACATGCCTAAAATTTGGATCAGATTCTAATATGGATAACTTGTAGGTTAAGAAATAGGGTTTTGTATCGTTATAAATACATTCTATTCGTCTTCCTCGTTTTAATCATTAAAATTCGTAGGTCTTTATTCATAAAATTCAGCAGTCTTGTAAAATTCGTAGAAAATTCATCTTAAGTCAGAATTCAGTGATCCTGGACTTTTCGGAAAGCTCTTTTCGTTCTCTACAACTTTGATGTTTCGTGTTTTCCAAGAAATTGTCATTTAGAGGGTCAAAATCGAGTAGTTTCAGATCTGGTCAGGTTTTTAGGTAAGTTTTCGATCGATCTTACTAGTGTTTTCAAAATTGTATGTTATGCGTTTATATTTGATTATCAAAATATGGGCTAAGTGATGATATTTTTGAATGTATTATGTGTTACAAGTATACGTATTGTTGTATATATGTGGTGTGTAGACGATAATTTTAGATCTCTGATTTGTGCCATGGTTTGTGAAAATATCGAATAAGAATTTAGGACCGCAGTCACCGGATTGTAGTGACAGTTTTATGAAAATTTAGGACCGTTATCACCGGGTTGTAGTGGTCGTGGCATGGGTTATGGATTTTGAATTATTGTTGTTTATGTGCTATGTGTATCGAATAAGAATAAGAATATGTATCAAAAGTGTTTGTTTCTTATATCGTATCATATTAATTATCGTATTTTTTTAATATGTGTATGTGTTACTTGGCCTACTAGTTGGATCGATTATTTTCTTGCTGGGCTGTATAGCTCATTCTTACAATTTCAGGTTTCGTCCGAGATTCGAGTTGTATAGCATTGGAGTTCGAGGACCTTAGTTTTGGAGTAGATTGACTTTTGGACCGTTTCTGTTAGCTGCGCTTTCGTATTGTAACCTTTGTAATAGATTTTGGATTATTATTGGTATTTTGTTTTAGTTTCGATTTTTAGAATTAATATTCCGGAAGTGCGGGCAGTTACAGTTGGTATTCAGAGCAGGCTGTCTTTCGGAGTGTATTAGGTATGGGACTAGTACATTCCCTAGGATTCGATCTTGTGGACCATAGTTTGACCTTTGGTAGATCAGGGGGTAGATGTGTCTCGAACTTTAGGATTGTTGTGAATTTGGGGACCAAATTCTTTTTAAGGAGGGTAGTATGTAATATCCCGTAATTTTTTTAGAATTCGATTAATAATAGAATAATAGAAAAAAGTATTAAAATTTGATTAAGATTAGGATTTAAAATTGAATTAGAATAACATGCCTAAAATTTGGATCAGATTCTAATATGGATAACTTGTAGGTTAAGAAATAGGGTTTTGTATCGTTATAAATACATTCTATTCGTCTTCCTCGTTTTAATCATTAAAATTCGTAGGTCTTTATTCATAAAATTCAGCAGTCTTGTAAAATTCGTAGAAAATTCATCTTAAGTCAGAATTCAGTGATCCTGGACTTTTCGGAAAGCTCTTTTCGTTCTCTACAACTTTGATGTTTCGTGTTTTCCAAGAAATTGTCATTTAGAGGGTCAAAATCGAGTAGTTTTAGATCTGGTCAGGTTTTTAGGTAAGTTTTCGATCGATCTTACTAGTGTTTTCAAAATTGTATGTTATGCGTTTATATTTGATTATCAAAATATGGGCTAAGTGATGATATTTTTGAATGTATTATGTGTTACAAGTATACGTATTGTTGTATATATGTGGTGTGTAGACGATAATTTTAGATCTCTGATTTGTGCCATGGTTTGTGAAAATATCGAATAAGAATTTAGGACCGCAGTCACCGGATTGTAGTGACAGTTTTATGAAAATTTAGGACCGTTATCACCGGGTTGTAGTGGTCGTGGCATGGGTTATGGATTTTGAATTATTGTTGTTTATGTGCTATGTGTATCGAATAAGAATAAGAATATGTATCAAAAGTGTTTGTTTCTTATATCGTATCATATTAATTATCGTATTTTTTTAATATGTGTATGTGTTACTTGGCCTACTAGTTGGATCGATTATTTTCTTGTTGGGCTGTATAGCTCATTCTTACAATTTCAGGTTTCGTCCGAGATTCGAGTTGTATAGCATTGGAGTTCGAGGACCTTAGTTTTGGAGTAGATTGACTTTTGGACCGTTTCTGTTAGCTGCGCTTTCGTATTGTAACCTTTGTAATAGATTTTGGATTATTATTGGTATTTTGTTTTAGTTTCGATTTTTAGAATTAATGGTCCGGAAGTGCGGGTCGTTACACATAAGCATGACCAAATGGGAAGGGTTGGTTGGTTGATTGTGAGCCACACAGTTTTTACCATGGTAAAAGGTTAATTAACAAACAAAAAGGAAGCAACCAAGCGAACACATTCATTTCTCTTCCCCCATCTCCTTGCTCACGGTTTTTTGAAGAAAAACAAGAAGAAAAATTTCCAAACCCAAGCTCCACTCAATCATAATTCAAGAGGTTTGTTTCTTGGATCCTATATTTCATAACTAAGAAGAGCAAGTAGTTTGAGTGCTTGAATCAAAGGTTTTCTATCTCAAACAAATCATTTTAGTTTAGGGTGAATAGTAACTTTCAAGAACAAATTTTTGATTCTTGATTTTATTTGTAAGGTCAAGGTAGCTTAAGCATAGATTAAGGCTTCCATGGGCATTCCAGGGATCTTTCATTGATTAAAAGTTTCAAGGAAGGTATAAAACTTCAAACCCTAGTTTTACTTTGAATATTTAGGAGTGGTTTTGATTAATATAGTTCATGAGAAGCATGATGCTTGTGTGTTTAAAGTTTGGTTGGGTTTGTAGTGATTTGGATGATTGAATCTTGTTTATAGTTAATGAAACTTAAGTATAGTTAGTAGTTCATGTTTGTGGTTGAATAAATTGGAAAATCTTGAGGATATGGACTGATGTATTAAGTTTTGGATGAAGTTTGGTTGTATTGGTGGTTATGGGTTGATTTGTGGATGATTGGAGTAGTTAAACATTGGTAATCGCGTAAACATAGCCGTCGTAATGCCCGATTTACCTTAGACTGCTTTTGTTCTTAACATCAGGACCCATGAACTCACTGTTAGGTTTTTACCATTACCATAATTAGATAGTTCATGTTACGAGCTTCGTTTTGATATGTGGTTCGCTTGAATCCGATGTGCGGTTTAGGAGAAACGACCGTTTTAAGTAACGGCATTTCGCGAACGAACCATTACCCCTCGCCTTACTTTGAAACCTTGGTTAAGGTCCTTAAATGACTAATTGAAGTATAAAACAATTATTTAAAGTGGATTAGGCAGTTGGTAGGGTACTCACAAAAGAATTGTCTTAAAATTCTTAATGGTTAATTTATTAAAAATAGTGGAGCCGAGGGTACTTGAACGACTAATGTGATTTGGTAAGCCTAGAAATGATCTTAGGCGAACGTTAGGGTTCAATTGGTTAAAGTCTAGTTTCTTAAGCGACCGGGGTTTAATTCCGACTTATGTTGTTATTCATAGGTTATCGGACCCACTCTAAGCTTAAGTCTATCCGGGAACACTCAGGCAAGTTTTCTACTCGTTATACTGTTGTTGTGATGTATATATGTATATGCATTATCTTGTGATAGATGCATGATGGTTATTAGCAAATCTTGCGATATATTGGAGTATGCTGATATGGTTTATATGCATGCCTGTTTCGTAATCTTGATATCTAATTGTTGATTCAAATGCTTATAAGTTGCATAATACCTATGCTAGAGATAAGCAGTAGTTGCGTATACCCTTGGTATAGGGGACCCAAAGGTGAACATTTTCTAAACCGGGAGTCGATGTTCCCGAGTATATTATATATATATATAATATATAGATATAGTTTTTAAAACTATTAATCGAATAAGGTTTATTCGATAACTTTATTTTAATTAATGAATATTATTTTGAATATTCATTCGAGGACTTATGACTCCGTTTATTTTATTTAATGAATATTATTATGAATATTCATTCGAGGGCTTATGACTCCGCTTCTTTTATTAAATAATATTCTCTATTTTATTAAAGAATAATGTTTCGATAATCAAACTTACTTTCGATGATTCAAATAAAGATTGTACTTTCGTATAAGTATATCTTTGGTTATTTATTATTCATTTCGAGTATGAGTTTTAAAACTTTTACTTCAATTATTTTTATAAAGATTATCCTTATGGGAATATTATTTAAATAATAATATTCAGATATTTTCATATATATCGGGACTGATTTATTTTATTAAATTAGCATTACTCCAAACATTCTTAAAAATGTTTTCGAGTCTTCAAAATGATTTTAAAAGTCAGAGCGGATCCCAAAACTCGTTTTCAAATTTAAGATCTTCCTTTCGAAGGGGATTTAAATACTCGCTTAAAAATCTGAGGGATCCGGCTCCGAGATGTATTTTTATATTCGCAACAAGGTTGCTGTTTTGATAAAAGGGGTTTTTGATTACTTACCCAACACTCGGGAAGTAAAATTCTTGGAATGAGTTTAATCCATTAACAGGCATCGCCTAGGAAATATCGGTGAGCTTTCCTTTCCAACTAGATACGACTTCTTGGTGGAGCCGTATCAACAAGTTTCTATTTGGGGAAAGGGGGGACGAGCTTTACGTTTCAGAGTCATGGATTTCATCTGAACTAGGAGTGGCGTAAGTGGTCGAGTGGCGTCGGCCCAGCCTTATTATATTGGCCCAAATGGCCTGGAAGTTCTGCTAAGACGGTCCATTCCTTAGGAGTCCAGGGTTCGGTTGACAAGTAAATCTGAATGTTCTCCTCTACATGTAGAAAATGGTGGGGTTGCACTACTGCGACTGATCATCGTAAGTGGTCTTCCTGGCGTGGCAAACTCCCGTAATGAGTTCATCATCCAGTTTGGATATTTCTGCAACACTACCCGGAGCATTCGATCGAAAGGCTACCGATGGGTGATTGCTGAAGCATTGACAGGGTCAAACAGTTATGATGATGTTTCCCTCAAATGAAGTATCTCGTAACTTCATTTCTTTTAAAAAACTTTTCAAATATTGAATTTATTCAAGTCTTATCTTGTAGTCTCATCTATGTGATAAACTTTTGAAACTGGTTATAATTTGAACGGTGGTAGTTCAAGTAGTATTTGGAAAAGATATAAGTATATTGGGGTATCTTGTAACTTCATCTTTTCAACTTATATCTGGTTAATGATTATCTTATGCATGACAAAGATTTTCAGAAAAACATTGAGACAAGGTTAGATATATAAGATCACCTTGCAACGATATTTTTATACAGTTATAAACTGGAACTCTGTGTATATTATACATGGCAGAGGATTTCAAAGATTTTGAAAAGTATATAAGTATATATACTGAATATTTTGCGACTTCGTCGCATTAAGATATTAAACTTGGTTCATTTCTTCTTGACCAAGACTTTCATGAGTACTATGAGAATGCTCATATATTGTTAATTATTATACATATTATTTCGGTGGGCTTGTTGCTCACCCTTGCTTTCTTCTTTCATCACATAACAACAGATATACAAGATGAATAGGACCAAGCTCCCAATTTGCGAGCGGATAGGAAACGTTCCGCAGTTTCCTGTAGGCGTTGATGCCGCTGTAGCTGAGGTAGAAATTACCAAAAGGCTAGGCTTTCAACTTCTGATGTACCAGACTTATATATCTATATGAATTTTAATAATGGCAAAGAAATGTAAATTTATTCAGAAACCCTTTTAAGGTGTAACGGTTTATAATTGTGGAATAAAATGACTTGTGTTATTTTTGGTATTCATCTCTGAGACTATAACTTGTGGTGTGTGTGTGTGTATTGTGGGGTCACAGTACGCAGTAGTTGGTTGTTTATTAAGGTTAAGTGTTATTAAGGGAAATGGAACTCGTGACAACCCGGATCCCCGACCCCGGATTAGGGGGTGTTACAGAAATGGTATTAGAGCTAAGCGTTATAAACCTCAGAGATGATGTGGCGTTAAGATAATAAGTTCACTAAGATAATAAGAACTCTTGCCAAGTTCATAGTCGGACTACCTAACGTAGTACTGACAGTTAAAACCCTCATGGGAACCCTTATAAATATCGTGATAGAAGCGTAGTCCGTTATCGTATATGGTAGAGGGACTCCGAACCCTGAGGTTGAGGAGCAACAACGCGATGATGTTTTATTACTAATTGGAGATCGGATTGTGGATCCGATAGAGCGTCCTAACGCAGGACCGGAAGATGTTCATATTGAGGATGTAGCGGTTGAGGATGTTGTCCTAGAAGGGATTGTTGCTGAGGAGGATCCCATGGAGGATCCTGACAAGAATGAATAAAGGACCACTGAGGAATTGATGACCATGGTTAGGGAAACTACCAGAGGTAGGATTGGCCGGTCACTACCGGAGGTTCGTTCAAGTTCGTAAAGATAGTAGCCCCTTTAACGCGGCTTACTCGTAAGACTGAGAAGTTTGAATGGACAGAGAAATGTGAGAACAGTTTCCAAGAACAGAAGAAAAGATTGGTGACGGCCCCTGTTTTGGCGTTGCCGGAGGGAAAAAAGAGATTTTGTGATTTATAGTGATGCGTTGCACAAGGGATTAGGGTGCGTGCTTATGCAACACGGTAAGGTAATTATGTATGCATCAAGATAATTAAGGGAATATAAAATTCGATATCCCCCCCATGATCTTGAGCTCACGGCAATAGTTTTACCCTAAAGATTGGATGCACTACTTGTATAGAGAGAAGTGCGAAGTTTACACAAACCCCAAGAGCTCAAGTATATTTTACGCAGAAAGAGCTCAACATGTGCCAGAGGAGGTGGTTAGAGCTAATCAAGGATTATGATTATGAGATTATTTATCAGCCAGGTAAAGCCAATGTGGTGGCTAACACCCTTAGTAGAGAGGAGAGACTCAAGATGATAATGTCTTCTGAAGAGTTGATAAGAGATTTTGAGAAAATGGAAATAGAAGTGAAGGTAACCGGAGCCGGTACCGAAAAGTTGTTTGAGATTGCAATACAGCCCGAATTCTTGGAAAAGATCATATTGTGCCAAGAAAAAGTGATGAATGAAGGCATGGAGCCAACAAATAGAGAAGAGATTAATATCGAGAAAGATGATAATGGAATAATGAGGTGTTCCTACAGAATTTTGGTTCTAAACGTTCAAGAGCTTAAGGACGGGATCTTAGATGAAAGTCATAGTTCGAAGAATAAGATTTAGGGCAAACCCTGAATGTGATAGTCAGGGAGGTCGCCATAAAGATAGAAGGAACCATAACATAATGAAATGAAAAACAAGGATTTTAACGTATAAGATAACTCTAATTATGGGAGAAGGATGAAACATTTCATACTGAGAAAATAGAAGTCGAGCAAGATAAGGAAACCCGAGACGGTACTCCTATACGGAAATTCATGGACCTGTCTAAATAGAACTTATACTCTTATTCCCAACCACCACCTTGAGGAAACAATGCGGTAGGAAATCCTTTCATGACCTTTAAGTCGCTAAGCTCTCAGAGTTCCAAGGAACAAGTTGACCCAGTCGAGGCAAGAGCTTGGCTAAAGGAAATATAGGAATCATTTGAGATTCTAAATGATTGATGAAGCGCAAAAGACTGTTTTTATCACTTACCTTCCTAAGAGAGAGGCCACCCGTTGGTGAAAGGCCAAGAAAGGCACGGAGCCAGAGGTTATAATAAACTGATTAAAGTTCAGACAATTGTTTTCGGGAAAGTAATTCCCAAGGTTATGGAGATAGTGTAAAAGCTTTAGAGCCGAAACAAAGGTGGACGAGTATGATAAATTATGAATCTAAGATTGTAAAAGTTGTCAAGATTCGTTCTGATTACAAGAATCCCAGAACAACGTGATGTTTGAAGTCAATGATTAGTGGGTTCATGGAATGATTGTAAGAGAGAGGTAAATAAAAAGAAACTGAAGTGGAAAGGAATATAAAGGCAATAGAGTTTGAGGAATGATAAGGGAGTTGGGTATGAGGAAACCCTAAAGACTCGTAGCAATAGAAATAGAAAAGTATGTAATCGTCAGGATGAGGGTGATTCACCATGAGTTAAAGTTGATGATGGAAGGAATAAGAGATACATATATTTTATCCCCTTTAAATTGGGAGGATTCGAGGAAACCTTGAGATAGTTTGAAGGATAAATAATGAGACGCGGATAGACGGAAGAGACAAGAAAGTAAGAAATTAGGAAATTGGATGAAGGAAGTAACCTTCAAAAATGGAAAGTGTATGTAACACCTGTGACTTGATACCCAAAATGGAGACACCAAGTACCAAAGATATCCCAACATTGAGATGACTGTTGAGATAAACAACAAAAGTAAATAAGGATTTATTAAGAAGAAGTTCACGTTGAACACGACCAATATTTTCCAGAACATCCATGTGATCATTACCAAATTAGGAAAGAAAAGTGGATAACCATTTTTTATCTTTTGGAGGCCATATGGATTGACCTCAACTTGAATAAGGATGCTATTGTGAAATTTGGTATAGACTATCGAGGTGGAAATGATTGAATAAGATACCCTTATCAGGGATATATGACTTTATTTATCCATGGAAGGATGCATGTACCTTTTTAAAGGTGGAATTAAGGATAGAACCTCGATAACTTGAGATGAATCCTAGGGGAATGCATAAAGGTTGGCATTTCGCCCTTAATAGGGACATCATGAGTTTTGACAGTATGAATTGGAAAGGATCAAGGTAACAACAACCTTTAAAGATCAGTGGAGAAAGTTTTCAGAACTATATAGACAATGGTTCTAGTATTAGTAAATGGTATCTTGATATGCCATGTACCTAGGGAGTAAATGATGAAGGATTTAAGGATAACCATAGAGGTTTTACAAGGAGAAATGTAATATTCAAAATTCTCAAGGATAGAAATTTTGATAAAGGAAATATGACGTAATTATAATAATTCCAGGTGGGCATGTATTAAACCATAAGAAACTATAGATCGGCCCAATAAAGGTCGAGATTGGTGAAAACAAGTAGGGCCCAAGATAAGAGACGTCCTATGTACGATCGAGAGTCAGTCGTGACAATGTTAACCTCAAAAAGATCGAGGCAATAACTTATGGAAAAAAATGGTAATATTTTTTTTTCTCGCACCAAAGCGTAAGGAAGAGCATTTTCACACAATCAATGATTGGAAATGAGGTAGAAAATTTAGTTGAAGATCATTTAAAATAATATTGATTGTAAGGAAATTTTACTATCAGGAAAGGCCAAAGAGGTGGCCGACACTCTAAGTGTAAGAGAGGAATTATAGGCGCTCGTGCCAGAGAAATACAGTGATGATGGTTGAAGCCGTGAAGGTTGTATTATGGTTTGAAAGATTGACATTCCTTCTGATGACTGTGCAATACCCAACCGTAATAGTAGTTTGGTAAAGGTTTAATTCGTGTAATCGCCATGAGCGGGCTATCTATCTTAGAAGGTACTATCTTGAGAATAAGCCAGGACCATGTTTCAAAAGGACTAAACAAACCTTTGAGTTAAGTCTTCTATTGAAGGCATGTTACGACTGGTATTTTGTGTAATATTATTTGCGAACTCTGTATAATATTAGAGTCGACTATAAATATATTTATTGATTGTATATTTGTGTGAATGGAATTTGCTGCATTATAAATTGCTTTATTTAAAATATGAATTTTTCAAAGCGAGAGTTTTATTAATTTCTCTTATTCTTGATTTATAGAGAATATTCTTTACCTTGGGAAAATTATTTTTTTAAAAATTATTTCATTCACAAATCACAAAAGTGATCTCATAAAATTTCTAAAAACCAAGTTATTTTATGGTACAACTTATATAATTTTCGAAATTTTATTTTATTTTATAAAAAATAAATCTTTGAAGTTAGTAGTTTAGTAATTAGCAATTTACATAAATACCCATGTATGCAAATACCCTCTCATTCAACTTAAAGGGCTAAAAAGATAATTCATACCCCACTAACTCTCTTTTATCACCCAAAAGACCAAACTAACCTTACATGCATTTTTGGCTTAGCTTTGGGAGAAGGGCACTCTTGTAAATTATGAACTCCACTCACATTTAATCAAATCAAAACCATAAAACAAGCACAAGTTGTCATGATCATTTCATTTTTCACTCCACACTCCACCCTCACATCACTCTCTCCTCCCTCTCTTCTCTTCCCTCTCGGCTAAACCCCTTCCCCCATCCCCTTCAATTTTTCTTCAATAAATTATTGCCATTCTAGTATAATTTCACTACTCATTAATATATAATATACTTTCCAAAAAGTTCCATGCTTAGGAGATGAAGTTTAATGCTTGCATGTCTTGTTTTTTTGTGATCTCCAAGGAGAAACTCTTTATTCATGTGGATTAAAGAGTTCTCCATGAGATATACTTTTTATGTGCATAAACTAAGTGTTCCCTTGATTAAAACTCCTTTAAAACACTTGCATGCTACTGATCTCTAGTTGTAATGCCATGTTTTACTTTGCATGTTAGAGATAGGACATTATTTTCAAGAATGATCAAGCTATATATGCTCTCTTTTTCGAAAATATACATGCATGTTTGGTTTGTGATTAAATTCGACCTATATTGACTAAAAATGAATTATTTCCTTGATATCATACTTGATCTTAGTTTTTAAAATATAGTGTGCATGATCCCTTGAAATAATTTAGTATTTTAAGTGGAATTTATGAGCTAATAATTCCATTATTTAGTCGAACTTGTTTTTGTGATCATTGTGAGTTGCATATTAAGTTTTAGTTTGCATGTTGGTGCTATAGGGCATGAATGATCTCCATTCTTGGTTGAGGCCTTAGTTTAGAGTCTTATAGAAGTAAATTTGCCTTGGTTGAGATTTAATTCGTGGTTTTGAAGTCGGAGTTAAGGTGGAAAGGCTAGGATAGAATCCTGAAATTTTTTTCCAGATTTGCATGTGAGTTGTGTGTTGATTTTGAATGGGCATTTCTTAGGAATTGTTAGGCCCAAGCCACGGGGAGTTAGTACTTGGGTTGTAGTTGAGTCCAGAAGCCTTTAATTAGAGAAACCCAACCATTTAGTGAGGTGCACACACCAAAACTTAGATTCTGCCAGAACAGGAGACAGATTGAGTTTAGTACGTTTTGGAGATCAAAAAGTTGGATTAAGAGTAAGCCCTCATTAGGAATTGATTACTACTGATACTAGGGAGTTTAAAGAAGAGTTTCAAGTCGAACCATGGAGGTTTAGAGTTAGAACCAATGAGTTTAAGTTAGTCCAAAACAGGGCAGTTTTCAGGACACTCATTTAGAGTTGTGTCAACTTTGAGCTTAGGCCCAAGAAAATATAGGAAGGCCCTTAGTGTCATTCAAAGTGCACAAGTTAGCTTATAGACTTAAGAATCCAGTAGGTCAGTTTTGGTTAGGAATATTCGAGCTTTAGTGGTGTTAAAAAACCGAGAGTTGCCTAAGGTGTCGCCATAAGTATGCAAGTGAGAACGCTTTCTTTTAGCGTTTAGTTTTGTGGACCCTATGAGTGAGGCATGAGTGAGCCCTAGGATTTGAATTTATATATAGGTCAGTGGAGTGTTAGGCCAAGGTTTTGGCTAAGAGAATTGGAACCACCAAGTGTAGGCCCTTCAAAAGTCGAGACTAGTTTAGTAGTGTGTCGCAAGTGGAATTGTGGAGATTTGAGAGTAAGATCATTCAAGTCCCGAATAAAGCACCAAGTCTAAATAATAGTATGAGTATACCTATATGTGTTATGTGCTCCAAGGTGCTACTATATATATATGTGCATGGTATTGTGTGTTAACTTAGTGTTTTACGCAATATAAGACACTAAGCGTTACTTGGAGTCAATTTGTGCATTTGGTTAGGGTTGTTTGGTGTTATAAGAGTCCGTAGTAATGAGGGATTCTTATTATTTTGTAGGATCAAGTGAAGATAGGAAGCTTGCCATCAAGGTCGAGTAGTGCTCCCGTCACTCCCAAGACAAGTCGTGTGTAGTCAAACCTCTCAAGGTAAGTGTCCTTCCCTTGTAAACTTATATTGTGCAAGTGTACTCTTCCTTCGTAATGACATTATGCGAGTGTTTCCCCCTTGTTGAATTGATATTATGCAAGTATACTCCTTTTGTTAATCATATGTTATGCAAGTACCCTGAGATACTTATTGGAACCATGATAGCTTGCTTGAATTTGATATTGCCCATTGTTATAAGTACCCGAGCTTGATTTGAGTTAGTATAATTGGTATACCTTGATCACCCCAAACTCATTCAGAAGCATTTCGTACTTTTAATAATCATTCATATACCTTGTTGTATTCCCCTTGACTTAGTCTTTAAATATCCTTATTCATTATACATTATCGAATTTCCTTGCGAACTTGAGAAAGTTAATCCCTTCGAATCATATCACCATTTTCGATTGTTTATCATTTCCTTTCATTAAACCCTGAAATAACGATTCATTTGTACACTTTCTTATTACCCCTTACTATGATACTCGAACATTGAAATTTCTTTGATACCCTATGATTGTAACCCTAGTTGAGATTCCTACCTTTATGGTTTATTGATTCGAACTCTTTTACAATACTTTCTTCCTTGATTGTTAAACCATTGATATTCATCTTTGATAATCTCTAGTGAGAAGATTGTTCTTCTATCAATAAGAATCTCATAATCTTAATCCTTTGATTTTTGATCATAACCCTATTATTTGAAATCCTTCGGAATTGGAATTATTGATACCCTTACTTATAATCATTAGAATTTCCCTCTGTTAAACTATTGTTACTCAACCCTGATTATTCCTTTAAATCAGTAAATTGTTCCTTTGCATTGAACCCTGAATTGATTTCCTTCCTCACCTTGATAGTTCAATTCGCCTGGCAATAAACCTTAACTTAGTACAACTGTTGTTGAGTTTGGCATAGAATTCCTTAAAGAAGTACTCGATCCTTTCATGCCTAAAGAGCTTTTGAAATGTTATTATTTCTGGCATCAAATTTTTATCAAACTGTAAAGTTTTTAAAAGCCAAATTGTCAAAGGGACAATAAATGTTTTCTTGAGAATAGTGAAGATGTTTACTGTTTAAGAAATTTATTATCAATCGGCATCAGTTTTTGAAATGATTAAAAAGTTGGATTTTCAGTCCCAAAGGGGGACAAATGTTTTCTTTAGATAGTGGATCTGGACTGAGACGTGAGTCCTTTCCACATTTAAATTGTAGGCTTAAAAGTTTCCTAGGGATCCCATTAATGTTTTAGAACCCAGCGAGGTTCGGGATTACTTCGCGGCTGATCACCGGCTGTAATCCGTAGCGTTATAAAATGGTTTTTTTTGGATTAAAAAATGATTTTGGAAATGTTTTATTACAAACAAATGATGCCATCACCCAAAAGTTCATCTCTTATTGCTATTAGCTCTATCTTCACATTGTCATTCTTTCATATGTATCTCGATTCATATTTTGTATCGTATTATTTAGCACTTGCTGAGCATTTGGCTCACTACTTGCTTTCACCCTGATATTACAGCTAGCAGCTATGGTTAGATTCAAGCAGACCGCTCGTAAGTCCACTGGAGATGCTGAGGCTTATTTGAGATCTCAGGTAGGTAGTTGAAAGTCTATTGTGAGGACCGGTAGTTATGAAGTTGTATTAGTTTGTAGGGTTGGACTGTTCTTCAAACACTAAACCTAGCGATCATGGATATTGTCTGTAAACAGCCTTTTGTAATATTATTTTATTATTAAATCATTTATATTGTTAAGTGTAATTTGGGGATGTGACAAGGCATATGATTAAGAATGGTATTAACCTGCTATCGTTGCTTTCATTGAAACTCTTCTGCAATTTTATCTGCTTCATGTCATATGTACGTCAAGTTCAGGAGTGTTCTTCATGAATCATGAACGGTGATCATGTTACCTCCTTAGAAGAATTCAATACGATATGTATAAACTCCATATGGTTAGCTATTAAGACTTCATGGAAAATGAATGACTACAGTAGGTCAACGATGGACCATAGTAATGCAAGAATGATTCTACGAGTAATGAGCCGATTACTTACAACCGTGAGAGTTGTATTGGAAAGGATGTTGAGATTGAGTACCACTAATCGGGTCGTGGTGGTATATAAGTTATCATTGATAGACTAATTAAGTAGATTATTTACCTATTGAATACTTATTCCTTCTTATCAATAGAGAGTCGTATTACTATACGAGGAAGGTTGCGGTGCAAGCATAGAATTCTAGTAACGATGATGTCTAGAATGAGATCCCAGATTCGATTTTCGATGTCGAGGAAGTTTCAAAGGTGATTGTGTATAAGCTCGCGCAAGAGCATGGGTCCATAGAATGATGGACGGAATAGAAAAAATATTTAGGCATGTGAAATATGATGCGATAATGCTTGATGTTGAGATATATACATATATATGTTTTGTTCTCCTATGATAAATCTCTATAGTTCAGGGGTAGACTCCAAGCCAAATGTTTTCTGGCAATTTTTTTTTATATAATTCTCTTAAATTCTTTCTTTTCTCTTCTTTTCATTTTCGTGTAAACTGAGAAGAACAACCCTTCCAGAAGGGGAGGTATTGCCGAATGACTATCTATCTGTGTGATAGAAGCCTAGTAGGATACCACATGTTGTTTAATTGCTTGTCAAGTACTAAAGGATGTCCACCTTCTGTACTAACTATGCAATAGAACGAGTGTTCATGATCATAGTGATCTCTCAATAAATTCTTTTACTTCTACACGAAGGACCAAGCTTTCGAAGATGGAGGCAGCTAGAAATAAAGTGGTACCAAGTATGGTGGTATTCCGATTCTAATGCGTTCGTGATACTAAGGTTGACGTGGTTATTAAAAGGTTATAGAACGCTAACGAGCAAAAGTATTACCAGTATAATATTATGAACTGGAAAAGAGTGGGTATTGAGAAGCAAAAGCTATAATGCTAGAAGCTATGATGAGGGTCTGTGCAATAGACTTGAAAGAATTTGGAATGATCACTTAACGCGGATTGAGTTTTCTTACGATAATAGATTGTATGTCAGTATCAAGATATCGCCTTATGAGATCCTTGAGGGAAGACAATGTCGATCTCCCTTATGTTAGGATGAAGTTGTAGAGCGCAAGATGCTCGGACCCGCAGTAGTCCAAAGGACCAAGGATATAATAGATCTAATCAGAGGACGGCTGGTAGTAGCCCAAGATGGACATAAGGAGTATGTTGATTTGACACGAAATGACAAAGCATAGGAAGTAGGGGGCCTAGTATTGTTATAGGTATTCCCTTGGAAAGGATGGATGAGGTTCCAAAAGAAAGGAAAGCTAAGCCTACGAATTGTTGGACCCTTTGAGGTATTAAGACGTATTGGGAAGTTAGCATATGAGTTATCCCTACCCCCGAACATGTAGCAAGTTCATAATGTGTCCCACGTATCAATGTTAAGGAAGTATAATTTGGATGCCAGACAAATAGGGGCATATGAGCGCATAGGCATGCAACCAGACGTAACCTATATGGAGCAACCAGACAGGGTTATAGATCGAAAAGGAACAAGTGCTTAGGAGAAGGGTTATCAAACTAGGCACAGTTTGGTGGTGATACCACAATATGGGAAAATTTACTTCAGATTTAGAAAGTTCAATGCTAAGAGAGCATCCCTATTCATTTTCTATCTGATTCCGGGACGGAATCCTTTTAAGGAGGGGAGACTGTAATAACCCCAATTTTTGGAAATTTTTGAAACACGGATGAATAGTAACTTTTGCTGATGATGCTGATTAAGGAAAATTATCAGACCACGCTATATAGGATTATTGTTATGGAAATTCTAAGATCGTATTAGTATTCCATAAAGTAAATAAGTGTATGTAAAGATCGTCAGAATTCAAATTCAAACACTTTGATTTTTCCCGAAAATCCACCAGATACCGAAAGAATTGAGTATAAGGTAACATGATTAAAAGGATTTAAATTCAAGGATTATAAGAGAGGATCATAAAAGGAATATAAAATATTGAGAAAGGTTTAGGGGAACCCAAGTAATAAGATCCCGGGTATGATCCCTCAAACGATAAACGAGAGCGAAAGTTAAGCGAACCGTATAACAGATCAGCGATCATTAGCCAAGTAATTAGGAGTTAATCAAAGGGGTTAGTGGAGGATGATGTCATCACACCAAAAAGAGGAGGACAAGTGTAACAAGATGACATAAGTAGATGACATAAGCATGACCAAATGGGAAGGGTTGGTTGGTTGATTGTGAGCCACAAAATTTTTACCATGGTAAAAGGTTAATTAATAAACAAAAAGGAAGAAACCAAGCAAACACATTCATTTCTCTTCCCCCCATCTCTTTGCTCACGGTTTTTTGAAGAAAAACAAGAAGAACAATTTCCAAACCCAAGCTCCACTCAATCATAATTCAAGAGGTTTGTTTATTTTGATCCAATATTTCATAACTAAGAAGAGCAAGTAGTTTGAGTGCTTGAATCAAAGGTTTTCTATCTCAAACAAATCATTTTAGTTTATGGTGAATAGTAACTTTCAAGAACAAATTTTTGATTCTTGATTTTATTTGTAAGGTCAAGGTAGCTTAAGCATAGATTAAGGCTTCCATGGGCATTCCAAGGATCTTTCATTGATTAAAAGCTTCAAGGAAGGTATAAAACTTCAAACCCTAGTTTTACTTTGAATATTTAGGAGTGGTTTTGATTAATATAGTTCATGAGAAGCATGATGCTTGTGTGTTTAAAGTTTGGTTGGGTTTGTAGTGATTTGGATTATTGAATCTTGTTTATAGTTAATGAAACTTAAGTATAGTTAGTAGTTCATGTTTCTGGTTGAATAAATTGGAAAATCTTGAGGATATGGACTGATGTATTAAGGTTTGGATGACGTTTGGTTGTATTGGTGGTTATGGGTTGATTTGTGGTTGATTTGTGGATGATTGGAGTAGTTAAACTTTGGTAATCGCGTAAACATAGCCGTCGTAATGCTCGATTTACCTTAGACTGCTTTTGTTCTTAACAGCAGGACCCATGAACTCACTGTTAGGTTTTGACCATTGCCATGATTAGATAGTTCATGTTACGAGCTTTGTTTTGATCTGTTGTTCGCTTGAATCCGATGTGCAGTTTAGGAGAAACGACCGTTTTAAGTAATGGTGTTTCACGAACGAACCATTACCCCTCGCCTTACTTTGAAACCTTGGTTAAGGTCCTTGAATGACTAATTGGAGTATGAAACAATTATGTAAAGTGGATTAGGCAGTTGGTAGGGTACTCGCGAAATAATCACCTTAAAATTCTTAATGGTTAATTTATTAAAAATGGTGGAGCCGAGGGTACTCGAACGACTAATGTGATTTGTTAAGCGTAGAAATGATCATAAGCGAACGTTGGGGTTCAATTGGTTAAAGTCTAGTTTCTTAAGTGACCGGGGTTTAATTTTGACTTATGTTGTTGTTCTTAGGTTATCGGACCCACTCTAAGCTTAAGTCTATCCGGGAACACTCAGGCAAGTTTTCTACCCGTTATACTGTTATTGTGATGTATATATGTATATGCATTATCTTATGATAGATGCATGATGGTTATTAGCAAATCTTGAGATATATTGGAGCATGCTGATATGGTTTATATGCATGCCTGTTTCGTAATCTTGATATCTAATTATTGATTCAAATGCTTATAAGTTGCATTATACCTATGCTAGAGATAAGCGGTAGTTGCGTATACCCTTGGTATAGGGGACCCAAATGTGAACATTTTCTAAACCGGGAGTCGATGTTCCCGAGTATATTATATATATATATATATATATATAATATAGATATAGTTATCAAAACTATTAATCGAATAAGGTTTATTCGATAACTTTATTTTAATTAATGAATATTATTTTGAATATTCATATATGATCTCTCTTGATTAACCGCTATTATTTTCACTCTTACTCCCCTGAGTTACCAACTCCTTACATAAATCCTTACAATCATACCCAAATTTTGTCACTATAAATATCCCATATATATAACCCTCAAATTTGAGACATCTATCTTGTGGAACACCGTTATGACTCTTTTTCAATACTTTCTTCCTTGGTTATCAAACTATTGCTGACTATCATTGGAAACCCTGCTAGTGAGAAGTCACGTAATTCTGATAAGAGCTTCTTAACTGGAAATCCTTGATTGATGATTTAAACCCCTTTGTATAGGTCTTTGTAAAGTTCTCTTTGGCATCAGTTTTATAAAAGCTAATTGCTCTTTAAATAAAAGAATGTTTTCTTGAGATTGGTGAATTGGACTAAGACGCAAGTCCCTTTCACACTTATTATGTTAGGCTTAAATGATGCCTAGGGATCCCATTAAATTATTAAGAATCCAACGAGGTTCGGGATTGCTTCGCGGATGATCACCGGCTGTAATCCGTAGCGTCATAAAATGATTTTAAGCAATGATTTGGTTGCAAATGTTTTGACTTGAATAACGATGCCATACACCTCAATTTCCAGATATAAATTGCTGATGTTAAATTCTGTTTTATGATATACCTTGTTGAGCGCTTGGCTCACTTCTTGCTTTTCATTTATGTCATTCCAGCTAGAAAGTATGGTTAGATTCAAGCAGACTGCTCATAAGTCTATCGGTGGAGATGTTGAGGCTTATGTGAGAGTTTAGGTAGTATAGTTGGTGTTTGTGTGAGGACTGGTAGCTTTAAATATAAGTTGTAATAGTTGTAGTATGGGACTATTCAAACCCTGAACCTTTGCGATCTTGCATTATGTTAATAACAGTCGTTTATAATAACTTTAAATTTATTCAGTTATATTTTGTTAGTGTTATTTTGGGGCTGTGACATTCGTTTTGATATATGGATCACTTTAATCCGATTTATGGTTTAGGAGAAACAACCGTTTTAAGTAACGGCGTTTCGCGAGTGAACCCCCACCCCTCGAGTAACTTTAAGACCATGTCTAAGGCCCCTAAAAGACTTATCGAAAATGAAAAAATTATGTCAAGATGCTTAGGAAGTTAGTAAGGTCCTTGAGAAGGATTCGCCTTTAAATGTTAAACGGTCAATTTTATTAAAATAGTGGAGTCGAGGGTACGCGAGCAACTAACGTAAACTTTTAAGCGTGAAAGCGAGCGTTAAGGTATGCATGAGTAAAGTCTAGTTTCTTAAGTGACCAAGGATTAATTCCGGCTTATGTTGTTGTTTATAGTTTACCGAGCCCACCCTAAGTTCATTACCACCCCTAGACACTCAGGCAAGTTTTTTACTCGTAATACTGTTGCTGTGATTATATATATGCGTTATCTTTGGATAATTACATGAGTATTGTTAACAAAATCCTGCGATATATATATATATATGTATGTTTTTGGAAGTATGTTGATACGATATATGTATGCATGCATGTTTTGAAATCTTGATATTTCATTGTTAAACACAATTTCTTTAAAGTAGAGCATACGAGCTACATATGCTAGTACTTAGCAATATTTTTTGTATCCCCGTAGAGTAGGGCATATAAGTTGAACATTGTACCTAAACTGGGAGGCGATGTTCCCGGGTATATTATATAAAATTTATAAAATTATTAATCGAATAATACTTATTCGATAGTTCTAAAATATAAGTGAATATTATTTTATGAGTATTCATTTAATATTTTCATTACGATCAAAGATTATTTTGATTATTCGAATAAAGATTCTACTTATGAAACTTATTTTATTTATTAAATGAATATTAGTTTTGAATATTCATTCGAGGAGTTATGACTCCGCTTATTTTACTAAATAATATTCTTTATTTCCTTAAAGAATAATGTTTCGATATTCGTCTAATAAATTTGAAAATGATTGATATTATTTAAATCATCCTTACTTTAAACATTTTTCAGAGATTATTTTCGAACTTTATCAAAACCATTTTCGAATAAATAAAGAGGACCCCAAACCCCATTTTTAAGTTTAAATCTTTTTTTAAGGGGATTAAATTCGCTCAAAAATAGAGGATCCTGTTCATTGTTTTTTTTATATTCGCAACGAAATTGCTGAATAGATAAAAACTTTTTGATTACTTACTCAACATTCAGGAAATAAATCCCTAGAACAAGTTTAATCCATTTACAAGCATATCCTCGGAAATATCGGTGAGTTTTCTTTTCCAACTAGATACGGCATCTTGGTGGATCCGTATCAACAAGTTTTACTTGGGAAAAAGGGAGACGAGCTTTACGTTTCATAGTCATGGAGTTCATCCGAACTAGGAGTAGCGTAAGTGGACGAGTGGCACCGGCCCAGCCATAATTTATTGGCCTAAATGCCCTAGAAGTTCTGCTGAGACGGTCAATTCCTTAGGGGTCCAGCGTTCGATCGATAAATAAATCCGACTGTTCTCCTCTATATGTAGAAAATTGTGGGTTTGTACTACTGTGACTGATCATCATAACTTGTCTTCCTGGTGCAGCATATGTAATAACCCCAATTTTTGGAAACTTTTGAAACACGGATGAATAGTAACTTTTGCTGATGATGCTGACTAAGGAAAATTATCAGACCACGCTATATAGGATTACTGTTATGGAAATTCTAAGATCGTATTAGTATTCCATAAAGTAAATAAGTGTATTCAAAGATCGTCAGAATCCAAATTTGAACACTTTGATTTTTCCCGAAAATCCACCAGATACCGAAAGAATTGAGTATAAGGTAACATGATTAAAAGGATTTAAATTGAAGGATTATAAGAGAGGATCATAAAAGGAATATAAAATATTGAGAAAGGTTTAGGGGAACCCAAGTAATAAGATCCCGGGTATGATCCTTCAAACGATAAATGAGAACGAAAGTTAAGCGAACCGTATAACAGATCAGCGATCATTAGCCAAGTAATTAGGAGTTAATCAAAGGGGTTAGTGGAGGATGATGTCATCACACCAACAAGAGGAGGACAAGTGTAACAAGATGACATAAGTAGATGACATAAGCATGACCAAATGGGAAGGGTTGGTTGGTTGATTATGAGCCACACAATTTTTACCATGGTAAAAGGTTAATTAACAAACAAAAAGGAAGCAACCAAGCAAACACATTCATTTCTCTTCCCCCCATCTCCTTGCTCACGGTTTTTTGAAGAAAAACAAGAAGAAAAATTTCCAAACCCAAGCTCCACTCAATCATAATTCAAGAGGTTTGTTTCTTTGGATCCTGTATTTCATAACTAAGAAGAGCAAGTAGTTTGAGTGCTTGAATCAAAGGTTTTCTATCTCAAACAAATCATTTTAGTTTAGGGTGAATAGTAACTTTCAAGAACAAATTTTTGATTCTTGATTTTATTTGTAAGGTCAAGGTAGCTTAAGTAGAGATTATGGCTTCCATGGGCATTCCAGGGATCTTTCATTGATTAAAAGCTTCAAGGAAGGTATAAAACTTCAAACCCTAGTTTTACTTTGAATATTTAGGAGTGGTTTTGATTAACATAGTTCATGAGAATCATGATGCTTGTGTGTTTAAATTTTGGTTGGGTTTGTAGTGATTTGGATGATTGAATCTTGTTTATAGTTAATGAAACTTAAGTATAGTTAGTAGTTCATGTTTATGGTTGAATAAATTGGAAAATCTTGAGGATATGGACTGATGTATTAAGGTTTGGATGAATTTTGGTTGTATTGGTGGTTATGGGTTGATTTGTGGCTGATTTGTGGATGATTGGAGTAGTTAAACTTTGGTAATCGCGTAAACATAGCCGTCGTAATACCCGATTTACCTTAGACTGCTTTTGTTCTTAACATCAGGACCCATGAACTCACTGTTAGGTTTTGACCATTGCCATGATTAGATAGTTCATGTTACGAGCTTCGTTTTGATATGTGGTTCGCTTGAATCCGATGTGCGGTTTAGGAGAAACGACCGTTTTAAGTAACGGCGTTTCGCGAACAAACCATTACCCCTCGCCTTAATTTGAAACCTTGGTTAAAGTCCTTAAATGACTAATTGGAGTATGAAACAATTATTTAAAGTGGATTAGGCAGTTGGTAGGGTACTCGCGAAATAATTTCCTTAAAATTCTTAATGGTTAATTTATTAAAAATAGTGCAGTCGAGGGTACTCGAACGACTAATGTGATTTCGTAAGCCTAGAAATGATTTTAAGCGAACGTTAGGGTTCAATTGGTTAAAGTCTAGTTTCTTAAGCGACCAGGGTTTAATTCCGACTTATGTTGTTATTCATAGGTTATCGGACCCACTATAAGCTTAAGTCTATCCGGGAACATTCAGGCAAGTTTTCTACCCGTTATACTGTTGTTGTGATGTATATATGTATATTCATTATCTTGTGATAGATGCATGATGGTTATTAGCAAATCTTGCGATATATTGGAGCATGCTGATATGGTTTATATGCATGCCTGTTTCGTAATCTTGATATCTAATTGTTGATTCAAATGCTTATAAGTTGCGTAATACATATGCTAGAGATAAGCAGTAGTTGCGTATACCCTTGGTATAGGGGACCCAAAGGTGAACATTTTCTAAACCGGGAGTCAATGTTCCCGAGTATATTATATATATATATAATATAGATATAGTTTTCAAAACTATTAATCGTATAAGATTTATTCGATAACTTTATTTTAATTAATGAATATTATTTTGAATATTCATTCGAGGACTTATGACTCCGTTTATTTTATTTAATGAATATTATTTTGAATATTCATTCGAGGGCTTATGACTCCGCTTCTTTTATTAAATAATATTCTTTATTTTATTAAAGAATAATGTTTCGATAATCAAACTTACTTTCGATGATGCAAATAAACATCGTACTTTCGTATAAGTATATCTTTGGTTATTTATTATCCGTTTCAAGTATGAGTTTTAAAACTTCTACTTCAATTATTTTTATAAAGATTATCCTTATGGGAATATTATTTAAATAATAATATTCAGATATTTTCATATATATCGGGACTGATTTATTTTATTAAATCAGCATTACTCCAAACATTCTTAAAAATGTTTTCGAGTCTTCAAAATGGTTTTAAAAGTCAGAGTGGATCCCAAAACTCGTTTTCAAATTTAAGATCTTCCTTTCGAAGGGGATTTAAATACTTGCTTAAAAATCTGAGGGATCCGGCTCCGTGATGTATTTTATATTCGCAACAAGGTTGCTGTTTTGATAAAAAGGGTTTTTGATTGCTTACCCAACATTCGGGAAGTAAAATTCTTGGAATGAGTTTAATCCATTAACAGGCATCGCCTGGGAAATATCGGTGAGCTTTCCTTTCCAACTAGATACGACTTCTGGGTGGAGCGGTATCAATAAGTTTCTACTTGGGGAAAGGGGGGATGAGCTTTACGTTTCAGAGTCATGGATTTCATCTGAACTAGGAGTGGCGTAAGTGGTCGAGTGGCGTCGGCCCAACCTTATTATATTGGCCCAAATGGCCTGGAAGTTCCGCTAAAACGGTCCATTCCTTAGGAGTCCAGGGTTCGGTTGACAAGTAAATCCGACTGTTCTCCTCTACATGTAGAAAATGGTGGGGTTGCACTACTGCGACTGATCATCATAAGTGGTCTTCCTGGCACGGCAAACTTCCGTAATGAGTTCATCATCCAGTTTGGATATTTATGCAACACTACCCGGAGCATTCGATCGAAAGGCTACGGATGGGTGATTGCTGAAGCATTGACAGGGTCAAACAGTTATGATGATGTTTCCCTCAAATGAAGTATCTCGTAACTTCATTTCTTTTAAACAACATTTCAAAGATTGAATCTATTCAAGTCTTATCTTGTAGTCTCATCTATGTGATGAACTTTTGAAACTGGTTATAACTTGAACGGTGGTAGTTCAAGTAGTATTTGGAAAAGATATAAGTATATTGGGGTATCTTGTAACTTCATCTTTTCAACTTATATCTGGTTAATGATTATCTTATGCATGACAAAGATTTTCTGAAAAATGTTGAGACAAGGTTAGATATATAAGATCACCTTGCAACGATATTTTTATACAGTTATAAACTGGAACTCTGTGTATATCATACATGGCAGAGGATTTCAAAGATTTTGAAAATTATATAAGTATATATACTGAATATTTTGCGATTTCATCGCATTAAGATATCAAACTTGGATCATTTCTTCTTGACCAAAACTTTCATGAGTACTATGAGAATGCTCATATATTGTTAATTATTATACATATTATTTCGGTGGGCTTGTTGCTCACCCTTGCTTTCTTCTTTCATCACACAACAACAGATAGACAAGATGAACATGACCAAGCTCCCAATTTGCGAGGGGATAGGAAACGTTCCGCAATTTCCTGTAGGCATTGATGTTGCTGTAGCTGAGGTAGAAATTACCAATAGGCTAGGCTTTCAACTTCTGATGTACCAGACTTATGTATCTATATGAATTGTAATAATGGCAAAGAAATGTAAATTTATTCAGAAACCCTTTTAAGGTGTAACGGTTTATAATTGTGGAATAAAATGACTTGTGTTATTTTTGGTATTCATCTCTGAGACTATAACTTGTGGTGTGTGTGTGCATATTGTGGGGTCACAGTACGCAGTAGTTGGTTGTTTATTAAGGTTAAGTGTTATTAAGGGAAATAGAACTCGTGACAACCCGGATCCCCGACCCCGGATTTGGGGGTGTTACAACATACTTTTGTAATGAGTTCTCCATTTAGTCTGGATATCTCTACAACTCTACCTAGGGCACTTCGATAGAAAGGCTACGGCCGGGTAACTGATGAGTGTTGGCAGGGTCGAGCTTTCAAATTAATGTTTTCATCAAATAAAGTATCTCGTAACTTCATATATAAGATAGACTTTCGAAAACTTATGATACTTTGAACAGTAGTAGTTTTAAAGAGTTTTATGGATAATATATAAGATTATATTGAAGTATCTCGTAACTTCATCTTTTAAAACATATATCTAGTAAATGTTGTATTATGCATGGGAAAGATTTTCATAAAAATGTTAAGCCAAGGTTAGAAATATGAGATCACCTTGTAACGATATTTTTATGCAGTATATTTAATGGAACTCTGTGTATGTTATGCATTACATGTGATTTCAGAGATTATGAAAAGAAAAAGTATATTTTGAGTATTTTGTGACTTTGTCGCATTAAGATATTGAACTTGGTTCATAATAGTATGACCGATACTTTCTGAAATACTATGAGAATACTCATATATTGATAATCAGTTATATGTTATTTTGGTGGGTTATGTTTCTCACCCTTACTTTATTCATTCATCACACAACAACAGTTAGACAAGATGAACAGGACCAAGCTCCCAATTCGTGAACGGATAGAAAACATTCCGCAGTTTCATGTAGACGTTGGTGTCACTATGACTGAGGTAGGATCTACCGATAGGGTAGGCTTTCAACTTTGGTGTATCAGACTTATTGTCATGCCCCAAACAATTACAAAAGACAATATACGAGTAATTATATTAGTTAACAAAAGGAAGTAAATACATCTGAATCCAAGATCTTACAGTTTAGGGTTTGGAACAGCCCAACACTATTAACTAATACAACCTGATTTTAATATCGAGTCCTCACACAAAACGATCACTAATCTACCTGATCTCGAACATACGAATCGGCATCACAAGTCTTACGCGCTTTCTGCTTAAATCTAACCATATCTGCTAGCTAAAATAACAGGGTAAGCAAGTAGTGAGCCAAATGCTCAACAAGCGCTATAATATACATAAACAAGAATAAAAAATTAACAATGGAATTGAAAGATTCAACAATATAGTATCAAGAGATAAACTTTCAGGATGATGGCATCTTTTATTGTAATAAAACCATTCAAAACCATTTCCTTATCAAAACCATTTTATGACGCTACGGATTACAGCCGGTGATCAGCCGCGAAGTAATCCCAAACCTCGTTGGGTTCTACAACATTAATGGGATCCCTAGGCAACTTTTAAGCCTACAAATTAAGAGCGGAAAGAACTTGCGTCTCAGTCCAGATCCACTATCTAAAGAAAATATATAACGCCCCCAAATCCGGGGTCAGAGGATTTGGTCGTCACTATAAAACCTCAATACAAATTAGCCTTTTTAATTAATAAACAAATGCCAGCGGAAGATATTTATCATAAATGACCCCAACTAATCCAAGATCTTTTAAGGTTACAGTTCTAGAAACAAGAATTCCAAATTCCACACATAAATTTTTCACTTTCTTTTAAAACTCTTTTCAACAAATCTCAATCTCAAAATTAAACCCACTAGTATAACTTCGAATTGAAGTACACTAGGCCCAAATAAAATATACAACTATAATATAATATAATATAAACAACTTTATACAAACGAACTTACATTAGTCCGCAAACCCTGGACCAACCACCTTCCAAAAGCTTCTTATGTGCTTCCTCGAATTACGCAACTAAGTAGCGCAAGCTAATCCTCACTGGAGGTTAAATTTGAAAACAGGCAAGTATGAGAGAAAGAAATGCTCAGCAAGTTCATTATGACATATATAGGGTCGTTTTGATATAAAACCGACATCTGCATCAACGCATAACATTTAAAATCATAATTGTTGAATCATAAAATTTTAGTTGAGGAATCTCGAAATTGATTCCTTAATTGTATTCAAAACCATTTTGATATTTTTGAGCGAAATGCTTTAGCAATACTTTGAACATTGACGAGAGAAAAGCTCGTAAAACAGTGTTTACGGAAATATCGTAAACAACAATAACATGAAATAATGATCATAGACCGAATCATAAACTTTACTCAAAACCGAACTCTTGAAATTAATACTTATTTTGTTATCATATAAATTAGATATCACTACAAACTTTGATGCTCACAACATTCCATACAAAAGTCAACACCAATCATCTGTACTAGTACCACCTTTGATATTTAACAACAACCTAAGTATCCTCAAAATAAGAAACTGAATCAAAACCACATTTCATCTTTTATCCGAAAATAAAATACTTAATAAATCATTCCTTGTAAGATGTCAAAAGCAATATAATAATTTCGATTGGAACCAAATTATGCACTATGCTGTTCCTGATGATCAGTCATGAAACAGCACGGTATCCCGCAGTATACCGTAAATATAGGTACTACCCGTATCCTGAAGACATACGGTACCTATAAGGCGCCAGAAAAAAATAACAAGCCTTGTAAGATATTATACTTCTGTATTGCACTTCTGTATAATAGCTCACGCTGGACCGGTGCCTCAGCCTCTTACGCAACCAGTAACCATCCAATCTTAAAACATTTTATTGAAAAAGGGGTCATAATATTCGACACCCGAAATAATTTTATTCCCCCAATTCTTGGGTAGGAATATTCGCAACCAAATCACTTTTCTCAAAATCCAAAACATTTATAAATCCGATAATTGGATAAATAAAATCACTTGACTATTTTGAACATAGAATAACAGCAAAAGAATACTTGCATAAACAGAATTATTTAATCCAACGATATGTAAAACATTTATCTATTCTAAACTGAGAATAGGGAAAGCAATATTTGCATAATGAAATTCAAAATAAATATCCCTTGCATAATAAGTGATGATAGGGATACTTGCATAATATGATTCGAAATAAACGTCACTTGAACGATAAGTGAAGTCAGGGGTACTTGCCTTTGAGTTTTTAGCAGTTAATCACACTCGCAAACACGCATCTATTCTGACATTCTATCTCAAAATATCACCGTCTTTCTTTTCAACACTTCACCGATATGCTGCTCCTGCGATTGCTAGAAGCCAAATATCCAATACCATTGCATCTTACTATTTATCCATCGTCTTGTCCCGATCAACTCGAGAGATCCGCATCTATAATTAAAATATACAACTTTAATCGTCTAATCGATAATCACTCGACGTATTACGCGTCAAAAGCCTATCGTCTACCCATACCATAGCCCACATGTAATTAAAACAGACAAACACAGGACTCTTGGTCCACAAATGCACATAATTCACATAGCACGTAAGAACATAATCCACGTATCACATAATTCATATCACATATGACTCAATTCATCAAAAGGTTCGACTCGATACGTTTAAAACGGAAATCGGGTCAAAAATATGATTTTATCGATCAAAAATCGACTCAAAATGATTCGTAAAATAAGCGACCTTTCGAAACAAAAGAATTTGGGTCTTGAAAGTATTTTTATTGAAAGCGGAATATTTTTATGAGTCTATACGCGTTCGTTTCGTATTAAACGGACGAACGATTGATTTATTATGAATTTTTGAACATTTTTCGGAATTAAAACAATCTCCGAATCATTTAATAATTAATTAAAATGGCTCGAACACTCAAAAATAATTTTATAAAATTTATCGAGCCTAGAAAATAATTTAAAATAATATTTTAAAACTCAAAACTATTTTTCAGAATTTTTAAATTAAAATAAATAATTAAATCTAGTTATTAAATTAATTAAAATTATTTAATAATTAATTAAATTAATTAACCAATTAATAATTAAATTAATTGATTATTTAAATAATTAATTATCACTTAAAATTAATTAATCAAATAATTTAAGATTTAATTTCGTATTTAAAAATAATTTTGGGAATTAAAAATATAGATTTTTAGAATTAGAATAAGATTTTTGAATTATTTTTAATAGGGAAAATCCAGAAACAGGTTTTCAGGGTTTTGGAACTAAGCAGACAGATCGAAGGGCGGGGTTAGTTGCAGGAGGTGGCCGGATTTTCGCCGGACCTCGACCGGAATCTGGGTTCATCCCAGAAACCGGCGAGCTTCGCCGTTTTCCGGCAGCCTCCGTTAACAGCCGAAACAACACGGTTTTTCCTCGTTTTCAGCTCAAAACAATTCTAAATGCTACCAGAAACTTGTTTCTTTCCTCAACGAACACCAACAATCGGTTTAGCACCGATTCCGATCACAACCCACTCAAGAACTCGCAAATTCCGGCGAAAACCAGAAATCATCCAATCCTAAACCAAACTCGACCATTAATAACTCAAATTAAAGCCCTAAATTCATAGAATCTAACAACATAACCAAAATTAACCACAACCTATCAAAAATCTAGAAAATTCGAAATTAAAAACCAAACATCCAAGAACTCGGTTATACCCAACTAGCAATCAAACGATACAAATAAATAATCAAATCAACTCCCCTGATCATTCTAAAGCTATATTTAACATCAAAACAAACCAATAATTACTCAAAATCATAGTTCGATTTCAAGCCTCAAGAACACAAAAACGATTTTACAGAATACTGCACCTCGATGTATGAAATTGGTACCAATAGAAAGAGGATGAAAAGGGCTTCGTTTTGATTATTAGAACATCAAGAACGGACTTGAAAATCTCCAGTTATCAAAGGATTAAGATCGGGAACGAATTACTCACCCCCAAGAACATTATCCAATTTTTGTTAATTATCTAAAATATTATGATTTTTTTTTCAAAATAGAAAAATCAGAATTCGGTATTTATACTAAAAAGATTTTGTACTCGATAAATCACAAATCGATGTTTGGTTCTCGTAATTTAAAATCACTGACCCGGAAATGATATTTAACGAGGAATAATTTTAAAAATATTATTTTTAATTAAATACAAAATGTATACTAAAATTTCCCCAAAAATTGTGAATGATTTTATAAAAATAAAAACACGAATTTTATGGGCTTTGATGTCCCGGTGGGGTGTCCCGGTCCGTTTATTTTTGGAAAACAGAAACGATTCCTAAATTAACAGAAAACCCCGAAAATACATAAAACACATTCTAATGCATATAAAATGAAATAAAACGAGTAACGCAAATAAACACGCGTCCAAATTACAGATCGATTCATATAAATGCAGTTTTAAACACGTAACAGGTATTCTATTGGGTCATATCGGATCCGAAAATACATTACTTAGCCGCTAAGTAACTATAAAACGATACCATTTAATACCAGATTTGGATAATTATCGAAACCGAGCTTTTTACAAAACACCATATATGAAAATAATATAAAAATATCCCGTCTCTAGAGAATTCGGGTTTTTTTTGCTGTTTACCGAAATGATTATTGTATCGAAAATATTGCGGCAGGACGCGCACAGGTGAAACCGTAATCCGGATCGAAAAAGTCAAAACACGGAAAATGTCCGGAATTACCAGATTAGGTTAGGAAGAAGTTTTCGGAAGAGTTGCGGGTTTTAAAAACACAAAAACGGTTGAAGTCGGACGATTCCCGGCTTTATAAAATAATTTTGGTAATTACCCAGAAAATAATTAATAATTCATAAATCAATATAAAATCATCTAACAGTCCAAAAATTACCAGAAAAATATCACAATTATCTGTATTTTATTCTGGACATATAAAAATTCAAATACTCGAATAATATCACATCTAAACACCCAAACATCAATTCACTTATCAGATAATTCACCAAAATTCACATAAAATCACATAAATAATTCCAAATAATTATAATAATAATATTTGAAAATATGGGATATTACAATCTACCCCCTTACAAGGATTCCGTCCTCGGAATCAGCAGAAGAAAGCACTAAGGGTTTTCTAACCAACTTTCCGTTTCCAAATTGCCTTAATTTTCCATAATCTCAAATGAATCTTGACCGATTCCTTGTATAATTAAACTTTGACAGGAGATTCACTGTGTACCACTGTTCCGTCTACATCCTTTGACTAATTCCTCAATAGAATCACTTTTACTTATCGCGAGAAAGAAGAATAGAGAGAAAGATAGAGAGAAGAAATGAAAGAAAGATAGAGAGAGAAATAAAAGAACAGATTGACTTCGCTATATGCCACTGATATTCTAATCGCATTACAGTCCACTGTCGTCCTTCGTAATTCCATCACATCGCCTTACTTTGACTTGACCAGGATACTCAACTTAACTTGATTGACATACCTTCGAATGTTTGAGATGATAAAATCGTGGAATTTCAAAAAGAAAAGAATTTGATACCATAACGGAACCAAATCTGAATTTGAGAATAAGTATTGTTGAAATAAAAGAATAACTGAGAGATCAATATGATCAAATGAACTTGGTATTGCGTGCCCAAATTAAGACACTACTAAAGGTTATTAACCTTCATGTATTCAGAATACACACAAATGATGGCGTCCCATCCAAAACCTATCACACAGACAGGTATACCTTGTGTCCCCTATAGTTAGGGTTGTTCATCTCAGTCAGAATAAAAGAAAATCAAAAGAATCCAAAATCAAATGAATAAAACTGGAAAGATTTCAAAGCTGATATTTCTGAAGGAAATGAAGTCCAGAAAATAAAAATTCTGGCACCAAATGAATAAACTGATGTTAGGGATTATGTCTTCTAACTGATATTTCTTTTTGAGAGAAGTCAAAAGAATTTATAGAAAGAGAAGGTATTGCCAAAGTCTTAATACTTATCTTCTGTTTGAACTCTTCAGTTGACTCGCCATTTGATTTCTAGACACTTCTTCATGTTCCACGGATATCGATAATCTTCATCATCGTCAAAATGTAGTAGCCTCAGAAGATTCCACAATAGAAGTTTGCAGCTTCCCGGAGTCCCATCCAGCTCAGCATAACCATCTCGAACGAATGCGCCTATCTTAACTTACTCGTTGGCACTATATCCGATAGTCCAACAGGAACTCGATATGAGCTCAAACATCCTCACATAGCTATACACACTCTCGTTTCTAGTTTACTATAACCTCAGCTCTGATACCAACCTGTAACGCCCCCAAATCCGGGGTCAGAGGATTTGGTCGTCACTATAAAACCTCAATACAAATTAGCCTGTTTAATTAATAAACAAATGCCAGCGGAAGATATTTATCATAAATGACCCCAACTAATCCAAGATCTTTTAAGGTTACAGTTCTAGAAACAAGAATTCCAAATTCCACACATAAATTATTCACTTTCTTTTAAAACTCTTTTCAACAAATCTCAATCTCAAAATTAAACCCACTAGTATAACTTCGAATTGAAGTACACTAGGCCCAAATAAAATATACACCTATAATATAATATAATATAAACAACTTTATACAAAAGAACTTACATTAGTCCGCAAACCCTGGACCAACCATCTTCCAAAAGCTTCTTCTGTGCTTCCTCGAATTACGCAACTAAGTAGTGCAAGCTGATCCTCACTGGAGGTTAAATTTGAAAACAGGCAAGTATGAGCGAAAGAAATGCTCAGCAATTCATTATGACATATATAGGGTCGTTTTGATATAAAACTGATATCTGCATCAGCGCAGAACATTTAAAATCATAATTGCTGAATCATAAAATTTTAATTGAGGAATCCCAGAATTGATTCCTTAATTGTATTCAAAACTATTTTGATATTTTTGAGCGAAATGATTTAGCAATACTTTGAATCTTGATGAGAGAAAAGCTCGTAAAACAGTGTTTACGTAAATATCGTAAACAACAATAACATGAAATAATGATTATGGACTGAATCATAAACTTTACTCAAAACCGAACTCTTGAAATTAATACTTATTTTGTTATCATATCAAATTAGATATCACTACGAACTTTGATGCTCACAACATTCCATACTAAAGTCAACACCAATCATCTGTACTAATACCACCTTTGATATTTAACAACAACCTAAGTATCCTCAAAATAAGAAACTGAATCAAAACCACATTTCATCTTTTATCCGAAAATAAAATACTTAATAAATCATTCCTTGTAAGATGTCAACAGCAATATTATAATTTCGATTGGAACCAAATTATGCACTATGTTGTTCCTAATGATCAGTCATGATACAACACCGGTATCCCGCAGTATACCGTAAATATAGGTACTACCCGTATCCCGAAGACATACGGTACCTATAAGGCGCCATAAAAACATAACAAGCCTTGTAAGATATTATACTTCCGTATTGCACTTCTGTATAATAGCTCACGCTGGACCGGTGCCTCGGCCTCTTACGCAACCAGTAACCATCCAATCTTAAAACATTTTATTGAAAAAGGGGTCATAATATTCGACACCCGAAATAATTTTATTCCCCCAATTCTTGGTTAGGAATATTCGCAACCAAATCACTTTTCTCAAAATCCAAAACATTTATAAATCCGATAATTGGATAGATAAAATCACTTGACTATTCTGAACATAGAATAACAGCAGAAGAATACTTGCATAAACAGAATTATTTAATCCAGCGATATGTAAAACATTTATCTATTCTAAACTGAGAATAGGTAAAACAAAATTTGCATAATGAAATTCAAAATAAATATCTCTTGAATAATAAGTGATGATAGGGATACTTGCATAATATGATTCGAAATAAACGTCACTTGAACGATAAGTGAAGTCAGGGGTACTTGCCTTTGAGTTTTTAGCAGTTAATGACACGCAAACACGCATCTATTCTGACATTCTATCTCAAAATATCACCGTCTTTCTTTTCAACACTTCACCGATATGCTGCTCCTGCGATTGCTAGAAGCCAAATATCCAATACCATTCCATCTTACTATTTATCCATCGTCTTGTCCTGATCAACTCGAGAGATCCGCATCTATAATTAAAATATACAACTTTAATCGTCTAATCGATAATCACTCGACGTATTACGCGTCAAAAGCCTATCGTCTACCCATACGATAGCCCACATGTAATTAAAACAGACAAACACAGGACTCTTGGTCCACAAATGCACATAATTCACATAGCACGTAAGCACATAATCCACGTATCATATAATTCATATCACATATTGTTATTCCCAGTGGACTAACAATGAGATTTACAGAAGGGGGTTGAATGTAAATCTCAAAACTTTTTCAAGTTTTGAGCAGTTTCTAAGGCTAAGTGTTTCTGAGAACAAGTGTGTGTGAATTGCTTGAAGCCAATGCAGACAGATATATATTCAAACACAAATGTAAAGAACACAGAGAACTTAAAAACTTTTCTGGTGGATTTGTTGTTCCACCAGAGATGTGTTATTTCAGAAAATCTGTGATTCAAAGAATTAAATCACAGCTGCTTCCTAGTATAAACTAGATGATTTTCTCTCTGAATTTTTCTAAACAGCTCTGGAAAATTCATATCTAATTACTAGCTACTACTTGGTTTATATATCACCAAGTTTACAAGTGAAGACAAAACTGTAAAATATAATTAAAAAGGCTCTTCACATGTTTCTTCTTATTTCTCTATCCAATGCAATCTAGGATACTATGTAAGTCTTTGAACACTTCCTTGTTTACACCAGAACGGAAATGCTGCATTTTCTTGATTCCTCCAAGAGGCTTCCACATTCCAGTTTGTCTCTGTCAACCCATGTGCCTCTGTCAGCTTATGAATTGTCACTATCAACTGCTAATGAACTAAGCATCCGTTGAAGCTTTCATCCGTTGATGCCTTATCCGTTGAGGCTTTATCCGTTGAAGCTTTATCCGTTGATGCATTATCAGTTGAAGTCTTTATCCGTTGAAGCACTTATCCGTTGATGGATATTATCCATTGAAGCATTAGAGACATCCGTTGAAGCTTTGTTTCTTATCCGTTGAAGGTCTTCAATATCAGTTGATACTTCTTCACTTATACAAAGTTACAAGGCATGAAATATTTACAATTAGCCCTCCTATTTGCATATCCACTAGTAGTCAACATGACTGATACTTTCCTACAACATCTAAGAATTATAACTTGAATCCAGAGAGTGAAATGTGCTACAATACTAAACTTATTACTAAGTAAAGCTACTCCTTCAACGGATAGCCAAGATGGTCTTATCCGTTGAGGCTACAAACACTAGATTTCTACTTAAGTGTTTTGTTTAACTTATCATCAAACTAATACACATATTGTGAAAACAATCTGCGATTAATACAAATAATCAAACAAGTGTGTGCGTGAGTAAACGAAATCAAACGGAGGAAGAAAAGATATAAACAGAAGAGAGATCCTCGAGTCCAGTTGAAACTGTCTCCTTAAAGCTATTTCGCCTCTCACCGTATGTGCGAGTCGATAGCCTCCCAGGATAAAACGAGGTAGCGGCGGCGTTACGGATAACGAGCACCTTCAGCGAGCTTGAACGGGCACGAAACTATCACCGAGAGAGAGGGATTTGTGTTTAGAGACGAATATGTTTTTGGTGTGTCTAACCCTAACGCCTTAGAGGTGTTTATATAGGTGTAGATAGACTTGTGCGCTACTCTTTTCCATAATTAAATATCATTAATTATGGAATCGGTGTAATACTTGCAAGCTACTCTATTCCATAAATAATCTGAAACAGAATCAGATTGAATATATCAAGACATACACCATATCAATTAATCTGAAACAAAATCAAATTAATTTATGCCATAATATTTGAGCCAAATTCTAATGAAAAATAATAATTTCCATTATTAAGAGAATATCATCATATCTCACACATCTTTTAGTCATAATGCTCAAAAATATGACTTACCAATATGGGACTTATACCCATATTTTCCAACAATCCCCCACATGGGTGAGATTGGTAATCTTAGTAGCACACACCAGACAGACAGACAGACAGACACGGAGTTTGACTTGGTGATAGTTTCTTCGATCAGATATAGCATACGATAGGTAGAGAATGCTCCTTGAACCTTCGCTCGAGTAAGCATACCGACTTTACTGGTAGACAGTAGACGTGCTTGTCCTTGAACTGTTCGACCGTTTATGTAAACGATGATATACTTATCACTATATCATTTCTGACTCGTTCAGCTCTCATGAGTATGTCCATTTTGGCCATGGAACATCGTCCTGGTTCTGCAGAAGTTTCTAAAGAATTGTGCCTCGCAATTCTCCTTTGAAGCGGCCCCGCTTCTCTCCCACATAGGTGATCTTTATCTTATAGAGTAACCCGCGTTTACTCAACTGAATTCCATGCGTTCACTCCTGAGCTCCACGTATTCATCAAAGATCATTAAAGGCTCAAAGCTTAACCTCGTACCTTACGGGTCTCACTGTTTCCTCATCATAGGAACAGGCCAGGGGTTACCCCCACAGTGATTTGGTCATCATGATTTAGTTGTCCCATTGAACCAAGTTCTTGGGATCTCCAGTCAGCAATGGTTGGGTGTCCACCATGATGCCGTTAAGCAATAGGCTTAAGGCCCATCCCTCTCGATGATTTCTCAACCACTTCTCTTGATAACCCTTTGGTTAGTGGATCCGCGATATTATCCTTTGACGGTATATAGTCAATAGTGATAATTCCGGTTGAGATCAATTGTCTAATGGAACTGTGTCGTCGTCGTATATGACGAGACTTTCCATTATACATCGTGCTCTGTGCTCTGCCAATAGCGGATTGACTATCACAGTGAATCCCTATTGCAGTTACAGGCTTTGGCCATCTTGGAATATCCTCCAGAAACTGACGTAGATATTCAGCCTCTTCGGCGCATTTATCTAGTACCACAAACTCAGCTTCCATCGTGGAATGAGTTATCACCGTTTGTTTTGAGGATTTCCATGATATTGCCGCTCCAGCTAATGTAAACACATAGCCACTCGTAGACTTAAGTGCTTTCTTGCTAGATATCCAATTTGCGTCAGTATATCCTTCTAATACTGCTGGGTATCTGCCATAGTGCAGTCCATAGTCTCGAGTTCCCCTCAAGTACCTTAGTACCCTTATAATCGCTTTCCAGTGATCAGCTCCCGGATTACTCGTAAACCTACTCAACTTGCTAATTGAGTATGCAATGTCTGGTCTTGTACAACTCATGAGGTACATCAGACTACCAATTATCCTCGAGTATTCCAATTGGGAAACAGCTACACCTTTGTTCTTGGATAGGTGCAAAGTCATATCTACAGGTGTCCTAGCTTTCTCAAAGTCATCCTTAAGAAACTTCTCAAGGATCTTGTCAACATAATGTGGTTGACTTAATGCGAGACCCTCTGATGTTCTAGAAATTTGAATTCCCAGAATTACATTTGCTAGTCCCATATCTTTCATGTCGAACCTTGATTTCAACATGTCCTTTGTAGATTTGATAACTTTATCATTGCTTCCAGCAATAAGTAGATCATCTACATATAGTGTCATCATGACATAGCCATTGTCATTCTCCTTGACATAGCTGTTCTCGTTATCCTTGTAATAGGCACAGCTATCACATTCATTGATTTTGAAACCATTGGCCAGCACGACCTCATCAAATTTTTCATGCCATTTCATAGGCGCTTGTTTCAAACCATACAATGATTTCACCAATCTACACACTTTCCTTTCTTGTCCTGGGACAACAAACCCTTCAGGTTGTTCCATATAGATTTCTTCATCTATGTCTCCATTTAGGAAAGCTGTTTTCACATCCATTTGATGTACAGTTAGATTACGCATTGCAGCAATAGCAAACATCATCCTTATGGACGTTATTCTCGTTACAGGAGAATATGTATCAAAGTAATCAAGGCCTTTTTGTTGCTTGTATCCTTTAATTACAAGTCTGGCCTTATACTTATCAATAGTGCCATCAGTTTTCAACTTCTTCTTGAAAACCCACTTGCTACCTAATGGTTTGCAACCAGTTGGCAAGTCCACTAATTCCCAAGTATGATTTTGCATAATTGAATCAACTTCATTCTTGATGGCCTCTTTCCACATAGGTCCATCAGGTGAGGTAACCGCCTCCTTATAAGTTTTTGGGTCACCTTCTTCGAGCAAATAGGTCATAAAATCAGACCCATAGGATTTCTCCGTTCGTTGTCTTTTGCTCCTTCTCACTACCCCCACATTTTCGTCTTCACTTTCGTCACTCTTATTATCGTCATCTACAGACTCATGAGATCGTTTAGACGTCGTAGGTTGTTGGTTTCCTGGATTACAGGGAAACATCGTCTCAAAAAATGAGGCATTTCTTGATTCCATAATGGTATTCTTTTGAATATCAGGAATCTTGGATTCATGAACAAGAAACCGATATGCAGTGCTGTGTGGAGGATATCCGATGAAGACACAATTCACAGTCTTAGGACCTATCTTCACCTTCTTCGGTGTAGGGATCAGTACCTTTGCAAGGCACCCCCACACTTTCAGGTGTTGGTAACTTGGTTTCTTTTTCTTCCACATTTCATAAGGACTTACATCCTTATTCTTGCGCATCGTAATATTTAAAATATTATTTGCGCTTAAGATGGCTTCTCCCCACATCGATTGTGGGAGCCCAGAGCTTAACAACATCGCATTCATCATCTCTTTCAGAGTGCGATTCTTCCTTTCAGCCACACCATTTGACTGAGGGGAGTATGGTGCAGTGACCTCATGGATTATACCATGTTGTGAACAGAATTCCCCAAACGGTTCAACATATTCACCTCCACGATCACTTCGTATCGTTTTGATTTTCTCAGTTTGTTGTGTCTCAACTTCTTCCTTATAGATTTTAAATTTATCTATAGCTTCGTCTTTGCTTTTCAACAAATATACATAGCAGTATTTTGTACAATCATCAATGAATGTAATAAAATACTTGTTTCCTCCTCTTGTTGGAGCGAATTTTAAATCACATATGTCGCTATGTATTAGGTCTAGCACTTTGGTGTTCCTTTCCACACGTTTAAATGATGATCTCGTTAATTTTGCCTCAACACAAGTCTCACACTTATGTTTTGGATCGATAGTAAGTTTAGGTATGTATTCTTTTGCACTTAAACGTCGTAAAGTGTCATAATTTACATGTCCTAATCTAGCATGCCATAAATTAGGAGACTCAAGCAAGTAAGCAGAAGAATTCTTCATTTCATTATCGTCCTTAACGGACATTACATTGAGCTTAAAAAGCCCATCAGTTAAATAACCCTTGCCTACAAACATACCACTCTTAGACAAAATAACTTTATCTGACTCTATTACAATACGAAAGCCATGCTTATTCAACAGAGAACCAGACACAAGGTTCTTGCGAATATCAGGCACATAAAGTACATTCTTCAAAGTCAGATTCTTCCCAGAGGTCATCTTCAGGATCACCATGCCTTCACCCTCAATGGTAGAAGTTGCTGAATTCCCCATGTAGAGTTTCTCACCAGCATCGGAAGCTTTGAGGCTAGAGAAAACCGCCTTGTCTGAGTAAACATGCCTAGTAGCACCAGTATCAATCCACCATTCACGTGGATTAGAACCGACCAGGTTCACTTCAGAGACCGTAGCACAGAGGTCTATGTCACCCATCTCCTTGGAGATATTCTCTACCATGTTTGCTTCTTTCTTCTTGTTGGGCTTCTTGGGCTTCTTGCAGTCAGAAGACCTATGACCAACTTTATCACAGTTGTAGCACTTCCCTTGAAATTTCGACTTCGAAATCCCTCCCTTGGGTGCCAGCTTTGCCCCTTTACCAGAATTAGCCTTCTTGGGCTTGGAGCTTTGAGCATGCTCCACCATGTTTGCCTTCTCAGTGGCAACGTTAACTTTCTTCTCGGACCCTCTGTTGTCTTCTTCAATACGAAGTCTAACAATAAGATCCTCCATAGACATCTCCTTTCGCTTGTGCTTAAGGTAGTTCTTGAAATCTTTCCATCCAGGTGGAAGCTTTTCAATAACAGCAACAACTTGGAAAGACTCACTTATGACCATTCCCTCAGCATGAATGTCATGAATGATCACCTGCAGTTCCTGCACCTGACTGACCACAGTCTTAGAGTCTGCCATCTTATAATCAAGAAAGCGGCCAACAATCCACTTCTTTGCCCCAGCGTCCTCGGTTTTATACTTATGGTCAAGTGACTCCCATAAGACCTTAGCTGTTGGCTTTGCGCTGTATACGTTATACAACGAGTCAGACAAACAATTTAACACATAGTTCCGACAGATGTAGTCGGAGTGCTTCCAAGCATCAACAGCATACACAGTCTGCATGTTACTCTCAGCAGTGAGCAACGGTGGTTCTTCCTTAAGGAAGCGATCCATATGCAACGTGGTCAGATAAAAGTGCATCTTTTGTTGCCAACGTTTGAAGTTCGTTCCGTTGAACTTCTCAGGTTTTTCAGCATGTGCAGCAGGCACAGCTGGCATAACAGGTGCAGCAGGCACCACGGGTGGAACAGATGGTACGTGCGTCTGTACTACAGGTGTATGCACACCAGTAGGCACCGCAGGTATGATCGGAGGAGTGAATCCTGCCGATATCTGTCCAAGAGGAACACTAAACTGTCCAATGACAGTGTGTCCCACAGGCACATGTCCCGAAGGCACATGTCCCGAAGGCACATGTCCAACAGGCGTTTGACCCCCATCAGATCGTACGATCCGTGCGTTAGGGTTAATCGGCTGCTGGTGAACCCCATCAGATCCAGTGATCTGTGCGTTGGGATCAGCCGTCATGTTCATCGAATCGTTCACAGTTTGGTTCTCCATCGATCTGTTACTCAACAAAACAAGCAGATACAGATGTATCAGTCACAGATGTATATAAAATAAATAGCTTTAAGATTGTGAAAACAATCTGCGATTAATACAAATAATCAAACAAGTGTGTGCGTGAGTAAACGAAATCAAACGGAGGAAGAAAAGATATAAACAGAAGAGAGATCCTCGAGTCCAGTTGAAACTGTCTCCTTAAAGCTATTTCGCCTCTCACCGTATGTGCGAGTCGATAGCCTCCCAGGATAAAACGAGGTAGCGGCGGCGTTACGGATAACGAGCACCTTCAGCGAGCTTGAACGGGCACGAAACTATCACCGAGAGAGAGGGATTTGTGTTTAGAGACGAATATGTTTTTGGTGTGTCTAACCCTAACGCCTTAGAGGTGTTTATATAGGTGTAGATAGACTTGTGCGCTACTCTTTTCCATAATTAAATATCATTAATTATGGAATCGGTGTAATACTTGCAAGCTACTCTATTCCATAAATAATCTGAAACAGAATCAGATTGAATATATCAAGACATACACCATATCAATTAATCTGAAACAAAATCAAATTAATTTATGCCATAATATTTGAGCCAAATTCTAATGAAAAATAATAATTTCCATTATTAAGAGAATATCATCATATCTCACACATCTTTTAGTCATAATGCTCAAAAATATGACTTACCAATATGGGACTTATACCCATATTTTCCAACACATATTCCTAACAATCTCCCCCTATTTATGTCTACTAGAACTGTAGGCATAAATTTGGGTTTAGCTTGATGATAACAAAACACTTGACAAATATATAAACTGTAATAAAGCAGAAATTCAAAAGTGCTGCAAAAATGTGTATGCTGAGATGGAATTGAAGAATTACATTGTTTCCAAGGGTGCTCCTTTAGCCTGAGCAGATTAATTTCTTTTCCTTTGATTCCTTGTTTTCTTTCCTAGCCTCCTGTCATTCTCCTCTATTTGAAGTTGAAGTTGTCTGTAGAATTCAGCTTCATCTTCTTCATTGATGTCCAACTTAGATTGCATATCCTTGAGAGTTTCATTACTGGCAATCTTGAGCTGATCTTCAATTCTGAAAAATCTTCTGACTTCTTTGTTGTCTCTGAACTCCATCAACCAATGAGGTGATTTGTGAACTGTAATTCCTCTTTCTTGAATGAGTAATGTTCTAGGCAAAGCATTGGGCTCCCTCCAAGTTTTCCTTATGTTGGCAATCTTGTTGAGAATCTCAGTCTTGGCAGTCCTGGTAAAGCCAGAATCCCTTTGTATGGCTGAGTAGACTCTAATCAAGGTAGAGTAGCCTTCATTCAGAATTCTGTAAAGAGGCCAAGTTCTTTCCCCATCTCCTTTGTATTTGAACACTAGTCTTTCTGGTAGCTGTCTGTAGGCAGCTATTCCCCTTACTTCCTCCAGCTCATCCAGATAGAGTTCAATGTCTGAAAATTCTTTTATGTCACAGATGTGAACATAATCATCCTTAGAGGCTTGAGGCTTAGGCTTAGGCTTCTGTGTGAATTTGATTGAGGCTTTAGAGGGTGTTGATTTGATTCTTCTTTTCTGCTTCTTTGATGGTGGAGAAGAGGTTAGGAAGGTGGGCAATTTGATGGCGTCCCAATCAATTGGTTCCTCCTTGGGAATGATTGTTTCACCATGAATGTTCATGAAGGGGTCAGGCACAATGGGTTCAGGAATAGAGGGTAGTGGTTTGGATTTTGATTGGGTTTCTTCAGTCCTATCTACCATCTTTCTCTTTGCATTGGCCTTCTTTTTGTTCCCTTTCTGCCATTCTTCTCTTTCCTTACTTCTCTCTTCCATATCAGTATCAACCATGTCCCCCATAGCTTCATCTTCACTTTTGTCTTCAATTTCTTTCTGTTCTTCAGCCTGACTTGACTTTAGCTGTTTTTCAAGCTTTGCTTGTGCTCTTTTGTCAGCCTTTAGCTGTTTGGCTTCTTCCTTCAACCTTCTGGTTTCTTCCCTCTTGGCTATTGAGAATTTGGGATGTCCTTGCATCACACATATGCTCTTTCCCTCTCTGAAGATAATAGCCATGTACCTCCTTACAGCCACATCCATGGTCTCTTTGTGCTTTGTGATACTTCTACCCAAAAGCTTGTCTTCATCAGGCTTTGGAAGAGGAAAATCCACTCCTTTCATCTGAGCAAGGCTTAGAGGATTCTTTGTAGAGTTCTTATTGGATCTGTTGTTGGGCTTGAGAACCATAGATTTCAGATTCTTGGAAGAAGTCTCTCCAACCTTATTCCTCCCTACTGGCTTGAGCTCCATAATAATTGATTCCACTTTTGTGCTATGCTTCACAGATTGTGATTGAGAAGTTGTAGAACCAAAAATTTGTTGCATCTTTTCATCAATCTTCTTCCTTTGCTCTTTGACTTGCAATTCAGCTGCTGCTATCTGGATTAGATCAATTCCATCAAGCTTTCCTTTGATTTGAATAGTTGGAGAAGTGGTGATGGCAGGAACTAGCACTTGAGATATTTGAACTGTTGTTGATGGCTCTCCTTCCCCTTTCCCTTTATTCTCCCCCTTTTTGTTATCATCAAGGGTAGGGGTCAAGCCTTGTGCTTTTGCCAGCTGCATGAGTAGATTTGTTTGAGTTTGTTGATTCTGAAGAATGGTGACCATAGAGTCTTCAATGATCTGAACTCTGGTTTCCAATCTGGCCAGCCTCTTGTCACCATCAGGTTCTTTCCTCAGTCTCCCCAATAAATCTTGCATAGTACCATAAGGTATGACTGAATCCAACTTCTCAGCATTGTAGGATTTCAGATCAGCAATGTCCTGCTTGAGTTCATCCACACTTAGATTCTGTTTGAATTGCTGCAAATGCAAGAGATGCAGAGAGTCCAGATGAGCTTGAAGAATTGCCTTGGTACCATCATCTGTAGTCTCCTGAAGGGTCTTCTGAATTGTCATGACTTGTCTGACCAAAGTGACACCAAACTCTCCTGGTGTTGATGCTTTTTCCCATGCCCATTCAGGAAGATCTGGAACAGAACTTGGGCCTGCTACTCCCCCTAAGTTCATGCTCTCATCCAAAGAATCAGAGTCATCATCATTACAATTTACTCCAAATTCTTCAGATGGCTCACCAGCTTGAGAAGGCAGCCTGTTAACAGCAGCTTTGTCTCTGAGAAGAGATTCTGAAGTGTGTACAATGTTTAAAGTCTGTTCTGCCTCCACATTGCCCTGAGCAGCCAATAATTGATAGGCTGAAACAGGATGAGTAAAAGTGTCAGCATCCAAGGAAATGTTATCAATTACAGCTTTGTAATGTTGCTGAAATTGTCTTTCCTTTTCTGCATCATCCACTTCCATTGACTCACTAGCAATGGCTGGATCCACCCTTATAGCTTCTGTACCTGCCTTTCTCTCATTTTCTCTATTTTCTTGCATCAGGGGCTCCCCCTGGCTCACACACACCCTCACACCCTCACCCTCACCTGCTAAGATGGCACTCCTCTCACTTACTTTTGCCATGCTGGAAGAAATAGCATGCATATGGTGACTCTCAACCTCTCCTTTTGCCTGGGAGCAACCCAGCCTCTCACTCAAAAGATCACTCCCTTCCCTCAAACCTAAAAGTGATTGTACAGTAACCATGTCCTCTACAGTTGGAATTGTTTCTGTTATGTGTGTAGAGACCATCAACGGATAGGGAGTATCCGTTGAAGTGGAAACTGATGGTATCAATGGATAATTGATGTTAAGCTTATCCGTTGAAGAACAACCACTTGTCAACGGATGAGAGATATCCGTTGAAGAAGGAAAAGATGTAGATATAGAAAGTGACATAATTGTTGAATCTGTGTGAATTGATTTTAAGTGAGGTGACACAGATTCTTCAATTACATCTGAAAGAATTGGCTGATGATCCAACAAATCATCTAAAAGATGATGATCATCAGGTTTTGAGTGGAGCTCCTCCCTGAGTTTTAATGAGGGAGAATCAGGAATTGATGTGAATATCATATCCACATCCAGAGAGGGTGATGGAGAGTTTGATGATTGGTGTGTTTCTATTATGAGAGAATGGGGCTGTGACTCCATATTTGCTGGAATCACATCAAGCTGAATTTGAGAAGACACAGATACAGGTGGATGTATATGTGCTGTGTGTGCCCCTTGTGTGGAAACTAGGGTCTTGGCCTTCTTCTTCCTTGAAAAGGCTTTAATTGGTGAATGTGTGGCTTCAGTGTCCCTCCCTCTTTTGGTCTGTGTCCCTGGTTGGGGACTATTTTCAATAGTTGCACCCTTTTGGGAGGATGCAACTAAGGATGTGTTTGACTCCTTTTAAACCACCACAGTCTTTTGAGAGACTGTGGCTTGGCTGGCTTGGGTACCACTCACCTCTCCCACCTTATCCTGGGGGGTTTCTTGATGTCCACCCCTCCCCTCACCACTCACACCCTGTTCACTCCCTTCATGGTTTATGGTAGTTGTTACAACTGCTGTCTTTTGAGAAACAACAGAGGTAGTTTTCTTTGACTTGAGTTTTGAAACTTTAGTTTTTGTGGCTTTGGTAGGAACCTGTTTGGACAAAGACACAGATTCCATTGCCACACTGGAAGACAAAGAAACAATGGGGTTGGAAATAATAGGAGTTATAGAAGTGTTTACCTCACTTACCTGTGGTGCATTCATGATTGGCAAATATACTAATGGCACATGGCTGTTGAGGTTCATTCTCAAAAGGTCTGCAAGGACCCTTTTCTCTTGTGCCCAGTATTTGAGTTTATTATTCTCATTTGATATAACCAATCCTTCAGCAACATGGTTAGCCAATAACATAAAGAATCTAGCATAGTAGATGTTATGTGGTCTATTAGCTTTGTTACCTAATCTGGAACCTAATTCTAGCATGACACAGTTGCTAAAATTAAAGTACCTATTAGAAACTAGCTTATAAAGCATATTAACAAAAGATGAAGTTATGGCATCATAATTGCTAATCTTCCCAGAGAAAACCTTAATAAAGGCATCTCCAAGAAAACTCCATTCTTTCCTAAGCCCTTTCCTTCTAATACTACCTAAACTAGCAGAATCAAAAGCATAGCCTATGGAATCTAACATAGCAGATACATCTTTATCAGTGTGTGGTGTCATGGCATTATTCTCAGGCAACTTAAAGCAAGACTGTATATCATCACAGTTAATTCAATAATCCTTACCTTTGAGAGAGAAGGCAATAGTCATATCTGTGGAGTTGAACTCTGCAGTTGTCCAAATCTCCTCAATCACCTCACAGTAGATGGTTGGGGCTTCCAGCATTGCATAGCTTAGTTTGCAGTTTTTGATGAAGTCCATCATCTTGTGATAATCAGAATGGGCTTCGTTCTTTTCAACCAAGGCTATGAAATTATTCTTTTCATAAACAAATCCTGTTTGAGACATAATTTTGACTACTGGTGTCATTGTTGTGAGTAGAGGTTGCAGAGAAAAACTTGAGAATTTTGGGAGAGAAGGAGAATAAAAATTGCAAGAAAGCGTAAAGTGAAAATTAGAATTCAACTGGGCTTTTATACTTTCTTGAATTAAAATGTAAATAAAATGACTAAATGATACTTTCAAGCAAATTGCAGCCGTTTAAGAATAAAGAAAACTGTAGAAATTCTGAAAACTGCCTTTAATACAAATATATACAATAGTGTATATCTGTATCAACGGTTAAGTAAAAGAATCAACGGCTGTGACTCACTTAAAGTAACTGATGTGACACTTCAATGGATAAGGTAAATAGTTATCCGTTGATGATCAACACTATTTTATCCGTTGAGGGATAAAATTACCAGAAATGTATTTGTCTTTCAACGGATAATGATTATCCGTTGATAGAATAATTTTGGCTTTCAACGGATAGGGAATATCCCTTGATAGAATAAGTTTTACTAAAAGCCAACTTTGTTCTTGCAGCAAATTTATTTCAGGCTTCAAGACAGATTATATAGAGGACATAAATTTATGAATAATTAAGCATACCTAGCTCACTTACTAATCTTGTGAATGATGATTCATCAAGTGGCTTGGTAAATATGTCTGCAATCTGCTTTTCACTTGGAATAAAATGAAGTTCCACTGTACCTTTCATCACATGTTCCCTAATGAAATGATACTTGATGTCAATGTGCTTGGTTCTTGAGTGCTGCACTGGATTTTCAGTAATGGCAATGGCACTTGTGTTGTCACGGAATATGGGAATTTTGTCAACAGTCAAACCATAGTCAAATAGTTGATTCCTCATCCATATTATCTGTGCACAGCAACTACCAGCAGCAATGTACTCAGCTTCAGCTGTTGATGTAGAAACAGAATTTTGCTTCTTACTGAACCATGACACAAGCTTGTTCCCTAGAAATTGACAGGTGCCAGTTGTGCTTTTCCTGTCTATTTTACAGCCTGCATAATCTGCATCTGAGTAGCCAATTAGATCAAAACCAGACTCTCTAGGGTACCAAATTCCTAGATTTGGAGTTCCTTTGAGATATCTGAAGATTCTTTTAATAGCCACTAAGTGAGATTCTTTAGGGTCAACTTGAAATCTAGCACAGAGACATGTAGAAAACATTATATCAGGTCTACTAGCAGTTAAATATAAAAGTGAGTCAACCATGCCTCTATAACTTGAAATATCCACAGATTTTTCAGCCTTGTTTAATTCAAGCTTGGTGGCAGTGGCCAATGGGAGTTTTTGCAGATGAACAATCCATTAAGTCAAACTTCTTTAAAAGATCATAAATGTATTTAGTTTGACTAATGAAAATTCCACCACTAACTTGTTTAACTTGTAAACCAAGAAAATAAGTTAGCTCTCCCATCATGCTCATTTCATATTTACTTTGCATTAACTTAGCAAACTTTTTACAAAGCTTATCATCTGTAGATCCAAATATAATATCATCTACATAAATTTGAACAATTATTTTAGAGCCATTAACATTTCTAAAGAAGAGAGTTTTGTCAACAGTACCTCTTGTGAAGTGATTATCTAGAAGGAATTTTGACAAAGTCTCATACCAGGCTCTAGGTGCTTGCTTTAGTCCATAGAGTGCTTTCAACAGATAATACACATAGTCTGGAAAGTTTGGATCTTCAAATCCTGGAGGTTGGCTTACATAAACTTCTTCCTCCAATTTCCCATTTAGAAATGCACTCTTGACATCCATTTGATAGACTTTGAAATTGGCATGGGCTGCATAGGCTAGAAAGATTCTGATGGCCTCAAGTCTGGCAACTGGAGCAAATGTTTCATCAAAATCTATTCCTTCTTGTTGAGAATAGCCTTTAGCAACCAATCTGGCTTTATTCCTTATGACAATGCCATTTTCATCCATCTTGTTTCTGAATACCCATTTTATGTCAATAGAACTCTTGTTCTTTGGTTTGGGTACCAGCTTCCATACTTTGTTCCTCTCAAATTGGCTTAGCTCTTCTTGCATTGCTAAAATCCAATCTAGATCCAATAGAGCTTCTTCCACTCTCTTAGGTTCCTCCTGTGATAGAAAGCTACTATACAGACATTCATCTTGAGTAGCCCTTCTAGTTTGCACTTTAGATGTAGCATCACCAATGATCAGTTCAAAAGGGTGATTTTTGGTCCATTTCCTTTGAGGTGGTAGATTAGCTCTAGATGAGGTTGCCTCAGTATTGTCATGATGTGAGATAGAATGTTGATTGGTTGAAACTCCCCCTGAGTTGTTGATCCTTTGAAAGGAATTGGGAGCTCTATCAACTGATGAAGTGAATTAATTATCCGTTGACGGACTGTGATCAACGGATGCTTCATTATGAACTTCAACGGATGATGCACTTTGTCTTTCAACAGATGCTGCATTGCTTCTTTCAACGAAAGCTGAATTATGACTTTCAACGGATGCAGCATTCTGTGCATTATCCAAAGGCAGATTCTGAATTCTTCTTGAGATGCCTTCTTCATCATTCTCATCTTCACTATCATCACAATATATCTCAATGTTGTCAAACTTGAGTCCTTCATGATGTCCCTCATCTGTTAGTCCATCAATCTTTTTATCATCAAACACAACATGCACAGATTCCATGACAATGTTGGTTCTTAGATTGTAGACCCTATATGATTTTCCAGCAGAATAACCAACAAATATTCCTTCATCAGCCTTTGCATCAAACTTTCCTTTGTGATCAGATTGATTCCTAAAGATGTAACATTTGCAACCAAAGACATGCAGAAAGTTTAAAGTTGGTTTTCTTCTCTTGAATAATTGATAGGGAGTCATGCCTTTTGCCTGATTGATTAGAGAAATATTCTGAGTGTAACATGCACAGTTAACAGCCTCAGCCCAAAAGTAAGTTGGGAGTTTTGACTCTTCAAGCATTGTCCTTGCAGCTTCAATTAGTGATCTGTTCTTCCTTTCCACCACACCATTTTGTTGTGGGGTCCTTGGAGCTGAGAACTCATGCATGATCCCATTTTCTTTACAAAACAACTTCATGGTTGAATTTTTGAACTCAGTTCCATTGTCACTCCTAATATTCCTTACTTTGAAATCAGGATGATTGTTGTCTTGCTTGATATGATTGATAATGATTTCACTGGCTTCATCCTTTGATCCAAGAAAATAAACCCAAGAAAACTTTGAGAAATCATCTACAATCACTAGGCAATATCTTTTTCTTGAAATTGACAATACATTGACTGGTCCAAAGAGATCCATGTGTAGCAGTTGTAATGGTTCATCAATTGCAGATTCAAGCTTCTTACTGAATGATACTTTCTTTTGCTTTCCTTTCTGACAAGCATCACACAGTCCATCCCTTGTGAATTCAACTAGAGGCATTCCTCTAACTAAGTCCTTTTTGACTAGATCATTCATTGTCTTGAAATTCAAATGGGACAGCTTCTTGTGCCATAGCCAACTTTCAACTGCACTTACTTTGCTGAAAAGACAAGTAATGGATTCTGCATCTGTAGAGTTGAAGTCAGCTAAGTACACATTCCCTTTTCTAACTCCAGTTAGAACCACTTTATTATCCTTTTTACTTGTGACAATACATGCTTCAAAATTGAAGGAAACAGTATTCCCTCTGTCACATAGTTGACTGATGCTCAATAAGTTGTGTTTGAGACCATCAACCAATGCAACTTCATCAATGATGACATTTTCTTTTGAAATCAAGCCATATCCCATAGTGAATCCTTTGTTGTCATCTCCAAAGGTTATGCTAGGGCCAGCTCTCTCCTTAAACTCTGTGAGCAGGGTGAAATCTCCTGTCATGTGTCTTGAATAGCCACTGTCCAAGTACCATAGATTCCTTCTTTTTCCCTGCACACAACAAAATCAATCAAGTTGATTTTGGTACCCAAGTTTCCTTGGGTCCAACCTTGTTAGTCTTTTTCCTAGACTTCATTCCTCCTGAATCTTTTGACTTAGGTAACTTTGGGTCAACCTTGATCTCGGATGTGGTTGGTTGAAGTGTAGGGTTAGTCACAGAATCATTTAGTACATTTGATTGAATTTGATAAGGCATAGATTGTGCAAACATGTTATTCCACATAGGCATATTGTATGGCATTTGAGGCATACTAAATGCAGTAAAATAAGGATTATTAATATATGGCATGTTTGTAAAATGTGCATGGGGATTCTGATGAGACATAACAGGCATGGCATGTAGAGGTGACATAGACATGTTAGGCATGGAGGGATTTGAAGGCATGGGAGTATTTTTAACAGATTTGCAATTATCAGATAGGTGATTAACATTTTTACAATGCACACAGCTTTTTCTAGGAGCATACCTATCAGGTGTGTAATTGTTATGTTTATTAATCCCTACCTTCCCATTTCTTTTAGATTTTCTTTTAGTTTACTTCTTATCCTCAACCAACTTAAGCCTATTTTTCAGCTGATCTAAAGTCATGTGTCCTATATTCACCTTACTGGCATCTTTGGATGTGCTGGCTCCTTCTTTGACAAAGTTCTTGAAAGTTGAATCATCCTTCTTATTGAGATTTTTATTTTTAAAATTACTTGCCTGTTTTAATTGATGAGCCTTCAACGGATGCTCCTTTTCTTCCTTCAACTGATAAGTTTCATCATCCGTTGATTCCACATTCGTTGACAATCCATCAATTAATTCTAACTCCTTTTTGTTTTTCTTCCAGGCACTCTCACAGAATGATTCAATTCCCTGAACCTTGGCAATCTGAACACTAACATCCCTAGATGTTTTCCAGGCCTTGATTACCTCTTGCTCACTTTCTAACTGTTTAGAAAGAATTTCTACTTTCTTAACAGCTTCTTCTAGTTCACTCTCAACAGTCAAGCATTTAAGCTTTATCTTTTCAAGCTCAATTACCTGATCCTCTAACACAGCATTCCTATCACTTAAAAACACATTATTCTCTTTGATCCTAGTGTTTTCTTTAGCTAGTGATTTCAGGGAAACACGCAAATCATATAATTCATTGGACATATCATTTATGGCTTCATTGCATTCATGTTTAGAAAGCTGAGAGAGATCTGTAGTAATTACCTGGTTGCTTGATGAACTAGTTTCATTTTCAAGCCATCAGGGCTAGGTTGACATATTCCATATCATCATCTTTATTGACCCCATCTGCTGCCCAATCATCTTGAGTGAGAAAAGCTCTTTCCTTTTGTTTGAGCAAATCAAAATACTTCTTTTTGTAATCAACTTGCTCAAATTTCTTTTTATCAGAGGTTGGCTTCCTACACTCACTTGCAAAGTGTCCACTCATGCCACAGTTATAACATTTGAACTTGGATTTGTCCACCATGTTTTTGTTTGGCTTAGTGAATTTTGTATTTTTCCTGAACTTCATCTTTGCAAACCTCCTGGACAGAAAAGCCAGATGTTCATCAATATCATCAGAGTCATCCTGACTGGAATTGTCTTCATCCTCAGCTACTTGTTCTTTACCCTTGCTTGATTCTGATTTGCTTATGCCAATTTTGAGACTTGGCATTATCTTTTCCTCATTCCTGGCTTCAACCTTCTCACTGTCAGCTACAAGTGCAACTGATCCTCCTTTTCTCTTTCCCATTTCCAACAGCTCATCTTGCTCCATCTCAAGTTCATATGTCTTCAAAATTCCATATAATCTTTCAAGTGTGAAGTCCTTATAATCTTGAGAATTTCTTAGAGAAACAGTCATAGGCTTCCATTCCATTGGTAGAGACCTTAGAAACTTTAAATTGGAGTCCTTGACTTGGTACACTCTCCCATACAACTTCAATCCATTCAACAGTTTATGAAATCTGTTGAAGGTATCATTCAATGATTCTCCTTCTTCAAAGTGAAAATATTCATACTGTTGAATGAGAAGCTGCATTTTGTTTTCTCTAACTTGCTCAGTGCCTTCACAGATAAGCTGCACAGTATCCCAAATTTCCTTAGCAGTTTGGCTGTTGATGACATTGTCAAACATATCTTGATCCAGGCCATTAAACAGAATATTCATGGCTTTCTTGTCCTTGTGGACCTCTTCAATATCTTCAACAGTCCATTCTGCCTTTGGCTTGGGAATAGACTGTCCAACAACAACTGTTGCAGTAGCAGCTGTGGCCACCTTGTGTGGGATGTGAGGACCATTTTCAATGCAGTTGATGTAGCTTTCATCTTGAGAGAGAAGATGTAAATGCATCTTCACCTTCCAGTGATGATAGTTATCTCTTTCCAGGATTGGAATCTTTACACCAATATCCTTCTTACTCATGATGTTAGCAGAATAGATCTTTAAACTCTTTGTATGTTAAGATCAGGCTCTGATACCAATTGTTATTCCCGGTGGACTAACAATGAGATTTACAGAAGGGGGTTGAATGTAAATCTCAAAACTTTTTCAAGTTTTGAGTAGTTTCTAAGGCTAAGTGTTTCTGAGAACAAGTGTGTGTGAATTGCTTGAAGCCAATGTAGACAGATATATATTCAAACACAAATGTAAAGAACACAGAGAACTTAAAAACTTTTCTGGTGGATTTGTTGTTCCACCAGAGATGTGTTATTTCAGAAAATCTGTGATTCAAAGAATTAAATCACAGCTGCTTCCTAATACAAACTAGATGATTTTCTCTCTGAATTTTTCTAAACAGCTCTGGAAAATTCATATCTAATTACTAGCTGCTACTTGGTTTATATATCACCAAGTTTACAAGTGAAGACAAAACTGTAAAATACAATTAAAAAGGCTCTTCACATGTTTCTTCTTATTTCTCTATCCAATGCAATCTAGGATAATCTGTGAATCTTTGAACACTTCCTTGTTTGCACCAGAATGGAAATGCTGTATTTTCTTGATTCCTCCAAGAGGCTTCCACATTCCAATTTGTCTCTGTCAACCCATGTGCCTCTGTCAGCTTATGAATTGTCACTATCAACTGCTAATGAACTAAGCATCCGTTGAAGCTTTCATCCATTGATCCCTTATCCGTTAATGCTTTATCCGTTGAAGCTTTATCTGTGATGCATTATCAGTTGAAGTCTTTATCCGTTGAAGTACTTATCCGTTGATGGATATTATCCGTTGAAGCATTAGAGACATCCATTGAAGCTTTGTTTCTTATCCGTTGAAGGTCTTCAATATCAGTTGATACTTCTTCACTTATACAAAGTTACAAGGCATGAAATATTTACAATTAGCCCTCCTATTTGCATATCCACTAGTAGTCAACATGACTGGTACTTTCCTACAATATCTAAGAATTACAACTTGAATCCAGAGAATGAAATGTGCTACAATATTAAACTTATTGCTAAGTAAAGCTACTCCTTCAACGCATAGCCAAGATGGTCTTATCCGTTGAGGCTACAAACACTAGATTTCTACTTAAGTGTTTTGTTTAACTTATCATCAAACTAATACACATATTCCTAACACATATGACTCAATTCGTCAAAAGATTCGACTCGATACATTTAAAACGGAAATCGGGTCAAAAATATGATTTTATCGATCAAAAATCGACTCAGAATGATTTGTAAAATAAGCGACCTTTCGAAACAAAAGAATTTGGGTCTCGAAAGTATTTTTATTGAAAGCGGAATATTTTTATGAGTCTATATGCGTTCGTTTCGTATTAAACGGACGAACGATTGATTTATTATGAATTTTTGAACATTTTTCCGAATAAAAACAATCTCCGAATCATTTAATAATTAATTAATTGGGCTCGAACACTCAAAAATAATTTTATAAAATTTATCGAGCCTAGAAAATAATTTAAAATAATATTTTAAAGCTCGAAACTATTTTTCTGAATTTTTAAATCAAAATAAATAATTAAATCTAATTATTAAATTAATTAAAATTATTTAATAATTAATTAAAATAATTAACCAATTAATAATTAAATTAATTGATTATTTAAATAATTATTTATCACTTAAAATTAATTAATCAAATAATTTAAGATTTAATTTCGTATTTAAAAATAATTTTGGGAATTAAAAATATAGATTTTTAGAATTAGAATAGGATTTTTGAATCATTTTTAATAGGGAAAATCCAAAAACAGGTTTTCAGGGTTTTGGAACTAAGCAGACAGATCGAAGGGCGGGGTTAGCTGCAGGAGGTGGCCGGATTTTCGCCGGACCTCGGCCGGAATCTGGGTTCATCCCAGAAACCGGCGAGCTTCGCCGTTTTCCGGCAGCCTCCGTTAACAGCCAAAACAACACGGTTTTTACTCATTTTCAGCTCAAAACAATTCTAAATGCTACCAGAAACTTGTTTCTTTCCTCAATGAACACCAAAAATCGGTTTAGCACCGATTCCGATCACAACCCACTCAAGAACTCGCAAATTCCGGTGAAAACCAGAAATCATCCAATCCTGAACCAAACTCGACCATTAATAACTCAAATTAAAGCCCTAAATTCATATAATCTAACAACATAACCAAAATTAACCACAACCTATCAAAAATCTAGAAAATTCGAAATTAAAAACCAAACATCCAAGAACTCGGTTATACCCAACTAGGAATCAAACGATATAAATAAATAATCAAATAAACTCCCCTGATCATTCTAAAGCTATATTTAACATCAAAACAAACCAATAATTACTCAAAATCATAGTTCAATTTCAAGCCTCAAGAACACAAAAATGATTTTACAGAATACTGCACCTCGATGTATGAAATTGGTACCAATAGAAAGAGGATGAAAAGGGCTTCGTTTTGATTATTAGAACATCAAGAACGGACTTGAAAATCTCCAGTTATCAAAGGGTTAAGATCGGGAACGAATTACTCTCCCCCAAGAACATTATCCAATTTTTGGTAATTATCTAAAATATTATGATTTTTTTTTCAAAATAGAAAAATCAGAATTCGGTATTTATACTAAAAAGATTTTGTACCAGATAAATCACAAATCGATGTTTGGTTCTCGTAATTTAAAATCACTGGCCCGGAAATGATATTTAACGAGGAATAATTTTAAAAATATTATTTTTAATTAAATACAAAATGTATACTAAAATTTCCCCAAAAATTGCGAATAACTTTATGAAAATAAAAATACGAATTTTGTGGGCTTTGATGTCCCGGTGGGGTCTCGGTCCGTTTATTTTTGGAAAACAGAAACAATTCCTAAATTAACAGAAAACCCCGAAAATACATAAAACACATTCTAATGCATATAAAATGAAATAAAACGAGTAACGCAAATAAACACGCGTCCAAATTACAGATCAATTCATATAAATGCAGTTTTAAACACGTAACAGGAATTCTATTGGGTCATATCGGATCCGAAAATACATTACTTAGCCGCTAAGTAAATATAAAACGATACCATTTAATACCAGATTTGGATAATTATGGAAACCGAGCTTTTTACAAAATACCATATATGAAAAAGTTAAAACACAGAAAATGTCCGGAATTACCAGATTGGGTTAGGAAGGAGTTTTCGGAAGTGTTTCGGGTTTTAAAAACGCAAAAACGGTTGAAGTCGGACGATTCCCGGCTTTATAAAATAATTTTGGTAATTACCCAGAAAATAATTAATAATTCATAAATCAATATAAAATCATCTAACAGTCCAAAAATTACCAGAAAAATATCACAATTATTTATATTTTATTCTGGACATATAAAAATTCAAATACTCGAATAATATCACATCTAAACACCCAAACATCAATTCACTTATCAGATAATTCACCAAAATTCACATAAAATCACATAAATAATTCCAAATAATTATAATAATAATATTTGAAAATATGGGATATTACAAAATATTCGTCCCCCTTTGGGACTGGAAATCCAAATTTTAACTTTTTATTTTTAAAAACTGATGCCAAGTGACGGTTAATTTCTTAAACAGTGAACGTCTTTATCAAGGGTTCTAGATCAACTTCGAAGCACATAGAATAGGTTCAATAAATGTTAAGGTCGTGATCAATTAGACTGATACCTTATTGAATGGAATTGCAAAGTTTCTATTCACACGGGATTTGACAATGAGATTTAGCAGGGTTATCGGATAGTATGAAGGAACTAAGTCAAACTAGGTTCAAGGTAATGGTTCCAGATAAGACATATGTATTAAAATATGAAGAAGGTGAGTATCAGTTCAAAGTATAATAGGGTATCACGTTTTAGGGGTAAGAATAGGGTTATCAAGCAATCATGAACGACTTTTAAGGGATAGCTGAATTTTAGGTATCAAGATAAGGTTACTGAGTATAACTTGCACAGGGTTCCACATCACAATTACTTGGTATATTAGCATGGTATGACTTTTGAATTACTTGCATAGAAATCTCCAAGTAAAGTTAAACTACTTGTAATAGATACTTGAGGGTTCATGGCATATGCATATAATACGAAAGATAGATTTGAAACCACTTGGATCATATATATCAAGGTGAATTAGAATTCCTGCATCATATATAAAAGTTGGGCTAACACTATCTTGCATTATAAACAAAAAGGTAGGTCGAAACACTTGCCTTGAGAAAGGCTTGACTTGACTGGCAGGTGGGAGCAACTGGAGCTTCATTCGACTTTAATGGCAAGTTTACCCTCGTCTCGAGAGCCTACACAAAATAATAATATCCTCATTATAATATCTACTCACTAACTCAACCTAATTATAAACCGAAATTACACACATTGGCACTTAGGCCTATATACACATAAACGCTTATAATTACCTTATAAACATAATAGTTCATATAGTCACTCATGTTCATATAGCACATTTAAGTACATAATAATATATCCATACACAGTATATTGCATCACTAGGCTTGGATGATCTCACTCCACTTACTCAAGTCACTTAGTTATCCTAAAGTTGCCAAAACTCTTAATATCGTCCTCATAACTCGAAGTGCCTTTTCTAAACCATCAAGTTCTTATGGACCCTAACTTAGGCCTTACACTCTAATGACCTCATACTATCTTAAAACTATGGTGGTCAACCTAGGTCTCACTCATAAGTGCCCTAAAACTAAAGGTTAAGTGTTTTTGCTCATTAGAGTGATTTCAGGGTGACACTAATGGGTTTATGAGTACAATTGGCACCCTTACACTTCAAGTTTACCTCAGAAATTCTACACTAGACTCTTCTTACCATAAGGAAACTCTAAAACTTGGTGTGGCTCAAGGGCCTAGCTTGGGCCTACCTGGGCCTAAGCTTAAAGTCCAATGTTCCCCTGTTTTCTGGACAGAAAAGTGTCCTGATTTGCACTAACTTATGACACATGATTCTAACTCAATTCCTATGAACTATGGCTGTAAAAAACTCCTATAACACTCCCTATAACTAGGGATAACCAAGGCCTAGTGAGGGCCTACCCATGACATGGTCAAAACTCCTCATTTCTAAGTTGCAACAAAACTGTCCCCTGCTGGACAGATTCTAAAATTTGGTGTGTGCACCTCAATAAATGGTTGGGTTTCTCTAATTTGTGACTTCTAGACTCAATTATACCCCAAGTCTTAACTCCCCGTGGCTTGGGCCTAACAATGCCTATGAAATGCCCATTCAAAATCAACACAAAACTCACATGCAAATCTGGAAAAAAATTCAGGATTCTATCATAGCCTTTCCACCTTAACTCCCACTTTAAAACCACGAATTAAATCTCAACCAAGGCAAATTTACAACTATAATACTATAAACTAAGGCCTCAACCAATAATGGAGATCATCCATGCCCTATAGTACCAACATGCAAAATAAAACTTAACATGCAACTCAAGATGATCACTAAATTAAGTTTGACTAAACAAGAGGGTTATTAGCTCATAAATTCGACTTGAAATACTTAACTACTTCAAAAGATCATGCACACTACCTTTTAACAACTAAGATCAAGAATAATATCAAGGAAACAATTCATTTTAAGCACATATAAGGTCAAATTTAACACCAACTAAGCATGCATGTACATTTTCGAAAAGAAGAGCATATATAACATGATTATACTTAAAAATAATGCCCTATCTCTAACATGCAAAGTAGAATATGACTTTAAAACTAAAGATCAGTAGCATGTAAAGGTTTTAAAAGAGTTTTATTCATGGAAACACTTAGTTTATGCACATAAAAAGTATATCTCATAGAGAACTTTTTAATCCACATGAATTAAGAGTTTATCTTTGGAGATCACATAAAATCAAGACATGCAAGCATTAAAATTCATCTCCTAAGCATGGAACTTCTTGTAAAGTGTATATTATATGAATGGGTAATGGAATTACACTAGAATGGAAAGGATTTAATGAAGAAAAGTTGAAGGGAACGGGGGAAGGGGCTTCGGCCGAATGAAGAAAAAGAGAGGGGGAGGAGAGAAAATTTGAGAGTGAAAATGATGAGCTTGAGTGGAGTGTGGTTTTGGGTTAACTCCTCTCTTTATGGTTCATCATGTACTAATACAATAGTGGAATTTGGAATGTACTAAAGTGCCCTTCTCCAATAACCAAGCAAAAGTGCATGCAAGGGTAGTTTAGTCTTTTGGTGGATAGAAGAAGGTTAGTGGGGTATGAATTGTCTCTTATGCCCTTTAAATTGAATTGGAGGGTATTTTTATACATGGGCAACTAAGTAATTTGCAATTTAAAAATCAACTAATTTATATAAAAACAATTTTTATAAATATAAATGCACCTCCATAAATCACAAAATAAATATCATAAAATAGCTTATGATTTTAGAAATTTAATGATATAAAATTTGAAAATTTATTGTTAAAAGATTTTTAAAATCAATTTTTTCATATAAAATGAAGTACTTTTGATTATCATTTAAAAATACTAAATGATAAGATTTTATTTTCAAATTTTTTTATATAAACTAATATATTAAACACTTAATTTATAGGCACTCAGTCCTATATATCATCCATATTTATAATTCCATACAATTTAAATTTTAATTATAAACACACAATTATATATAGATAGGGTTAATAAATACCGGTCGTAACATCCTCTCCCCCTTTAAGGATTCTGTCCTCAGAATCTAGGAGAAGTGAGGATACCGATTACGCATATCCGACTCTAGTTCCCACGTTGACTCTTCAACCTTGGGATTTACTCTTACCAACTTGACCAACTTATTTCTAAGACTCTTCTATAGGTTCTTATTCTATCACATGATTGGCATCAGGATTATACTTCTTAAGTAATTATAACGACTCGTGTATATTTATTATTTAATACTGTAATTATGGAAATTATTAAATAAATAAAATATGTGTATTAGTTTTGACCGTTATGGGTTGCTTGATTATTGATGTGTGATTTATAGTATACCGGGTTGTCCGCGTGATTAATTTTGGAGTCGTATGGAATTGTTTTCAATTTAAAAGGTGGATTTAATACAAATTTATTTGTATAAATATTTGGAATGTCTCTAAAATTGTTTTTATGATTTTATAATTACATTAATTATTTTTGGGATTTTATAAAATTGAGAAATCAATATTTTATTAATTATTTATCAATAAATGATTTTCTGATTGCTTTTACTTATAAAATTTGTATTTAATTCTAAAATTCTTCAAAAATTATGAAACTCATATTTATTTAAGTTGGGAATATTCCGGGAATTTTAAAATTATTTTGGAATTTTTGAGATTAATTTCAACCGCGCATTATTTCCTTTAATTGTTAAAAGCGGTATAAAATTTCATTTCAAACGTTATTCTTAAATTTTTGAAATTTATGTTTTTGTAAACTTCGGGATATTTATAAAATTTTAAGACTATTTTCGTGATTTTCTGAATTTGTTTAAAGTGCGACTCGGTTCGTTAATTATGAAATACGGGTACGAGTTGTGTCTCAAAAATGATTTAAAAATCATGGAAACTTATTTTTAATAACTTTGAAGTATTTGTGATATTTTAAAATTAAGTTGGTAATTTTACGGGTTATTTTTATTCGCATGATTGTTCGTTAAATTACAAAAATCAGGATAAAATGAGGCTATCAGATAAGGGAGAACACGTGTTAAGATATTAAAAACGTGGCAGCAGATTATGGCTGGTTTTGTGTTACTTACTGATAAAAAAATAGAAACAGAAAATATCACCGCCTCACTCTTTCCTTATACATCGATCTCTCCTTCCTCTCGCTCAATCTAAATAATAAAAATCTCTTATTGTTGCTGTCATCCCCTGTGTCTCTACCGCCCTTCCTTCTTTTCTTTTCTTTTTCCGCCGTCCGGTGCAGCCTGCCTATCGGTAACTACCGCCAGTTTCTCGCTTTTCCGATCGCCGTCGTTCCTCGCTTTCCGGAGAAGTGGATGTGGTGGCGCGTGTGATATGTTTCCGTGTGTGCAACCGTGTATATATCTGTGCTAGTGTGTGTTAAGTGTGTGAGTGTGTGTTACAGAGTTCGAGTGTGTGTGTGGCGGGTTCTTTCCCTGTGCTCCGGCAGGTTGTGGTCGTGCTTTATTTCCTCTCCTTTTTTCCGATTTCGCGCGTGGCGCGTATTATTGTCTCTTACCCTGACTTGATTACTCTGCTGTTATCATTGTTATTAATTCGGCATGAATTATTGATTGGTTTTGTGAAATAATGATTTTGTGCGAAAAATATTGAATAATTGGTGGAATCAGTCTGGATACTTGGATTATTCGGGCACCGACCGATTTCGCCGCCGTCAGTGATGAACATCGGTGAGCTGACGGTGGACCATGATGATCGTTATCTGAGTCCTAATATTTTAAAATAAATAATTTGGTTCGTATAATATTAGTTGAAATAAAAAAGAGTAGTTAAATTATACATTTCGAAATTATTTGGAATGTGAAGTTGGATTGATTGTCTGTTTGTTGGGTTGATTGGTTGATTTTGACGTCAATGATGTTTCGACGGGTAGTCCGATAAACAAAAAAAATGTTGTCCAACTTCCGAGAAATCGAACTACGGAAATACGGGAGCGTCTCCGGGGATTATCGGGACGTCGAGCGAGTATAAGTAAATACATATACGTATGTTTTATATAAAACCTAATTGTATGTTGTAGTGAAATGTTTTGCTAAAACCAATAACCCTAATTTCATACAATGACGAGTATACGTATTTTCTGAAAATGAACACCAAATCAATTTTTGGGAACGTGAACCCTAACTGATGCCTGTATTGTATTAATGTATGTATTACGAGTCAGGTTTTGTTAACGTATGGGTAGATTGCTAGCGAGGATATGTCAAGCATAATCGAATGTCTAAGTTAGGGTGTTTCGACCTTGTAGGTTCTAGTCGGAATGCCCGAGAATTGGCATTGGAAGAAAGATAGTTGGTGGTCAGTCGAAAAGCTCAGTAAGGTTCCAATCGAAGGACTTAGGTGATGAGGTCGAATCCAGAGTGATCTAGTGGATTGACAATAAAGCCTGAGCGACAGAGTCGGCTCAGGGTCGATCAGTAATAGTTGTAAAGCCCTGTAAGGCAAGTACTTCTAAACCTTCTTCGAAATACAATGCAAATATTTTAAATTCTCTCTTGACATATTGTTAAGTATTCAAAATAGTTCTATTTTATATTAGAAGTACCTTGAATCATACAACCTTGAGCCTGAATCACATCATTTGATCTTGAGCCGTAAGCCTTATTTTTTGGAAACCATCCTTTGTTAATCCTCAGATATCAAATCACACCAATATGATACTACTCCCCAAAGGTATACTACCAAACACCAAACACCAGAAGAAAATGGTTTGAAAATACAGAAACTTTTATACTGAAACCATTCTATATAACATCAGAGAACCATATCCTGAAAAATCGTTACTGATCAAATACTTGATCATTTTACAAACCGGAAAAATCATTTCTTATACATAACCTGATATACCCTTGTGATATCCATGAGTTCCTTACGTTTTTATGCAAATGATTAATCATTATTGATTATGATCTTATTTTATTGAATCATATTGTTATCATATTGAACTGCTTTAGGATTGGATAGTTTTTATATACGTGGACCAGATTCGTGGTCAGACCATACCAATCGTCAAGTTAGGCCAATGTGTGCCTTGGATCCAGTAATTAGAGCAGTGCTGTGTGCTTGCTCGGGGTTAGTGCGTGCCTGATCAACAGCCTAACCTTGGTTTTTAAAACTTAAAATGAATATCCAATTCTAATGATTGTTTAGCAATAAACTTGATTCCTCTGAATCATCTCGTTGATCATTGATTAACCTCAATTATTATCATTGTGACTTGCTGAGCTAGTTAGCTCACTCTTGCAAATCTTTTTATGTATTCTATAGTTAAGAAGGATACGGTTGATAGCAAGGTTTCCCAGTTCAACGTACGAGCTAGGATTCCAGATTGAGTTGGATCGAGCTAGCAGGAGCTTATTGCGGTAGTGAGATAGTAAGATTGTAAGAATAATTTTAATATCGATTGTAAGTTAAATTAGTTGGGATTTGGTACGATGTAATAAAAGTTAAGGTTGTGGCTTATTTTCATACTTTAATCTGTTGCGATCCGTGGTTATGTAAAGCAGGGTCATTGTAAATAGTATCTTATATACAGGTTTATATGTTGTGTTTGTGTTGTGGACCCCAAACTTCTGACCCGGGTTTGGAGGGCGCCACAGGTTGGTATCAGAGCTACAAGTTATAAGTCACTGAAACAAGCCTAGATTGTCAGGATTGGGTAGAGGGTTAGGATTAGGAATAGGAAATAGAAAGATAAGACATCGTGAGGATGAGTGTGACTGTATAGTAAGTCTCCGGCATGGTTCGTGTTGCAATTCGGGATTCTCAGCTTACGACGTGATTTCCAGACAATGGCAATGGCAGATATTGATTTCCCAGTGTCATTTAATCGTTTGGAGCTTTCCGCTCAAGGATCGTCATCTTCTCTCAGATTGGATTTGCACCTTGTTCCTCCACCAGCATTAATGGTACTACCTTCTGTTATGACAATGCACCTCTTTAAGTTATTCTACGCTATTTTACCACCTCTTGTTATGAGACTACCTATTTAAGAACCTCCATTCGTTTATTCTTATTTTATTGGACATTCGGTTGTGAGTGTATCTCTCCAGTTTACTCTACACCCTGTTCTATACTCCCAGTTTAGAACTTGTCCTATGAAGTAATTGTACCTATGAGTATGGATTCGGGAGTTGCAGTGAATGGTGAGTATTGAGATACAAATAAAGGTGAGAAGAAGTTTAGGAAAAAGACTCAAGTGTTACCGAGAATAGTTGTTATCAGGTTACAAGAAGCTATTAGTGATTAGGCCACCCGTGATTAGTTGGGGGATGGATTAGATGAGTATTGAAAAGGGAATTAGAGGAGATTATGGATCTGGAGATTTCTTGAAGTTAGATAATGGTGTTATGATGATGGGACATATATTTTCACAAGGTGATGTAACATTAGCCGATTTGTTGACAATTGGATAGCCTGTTCTACTTAACTACTGCAACGATAATTTCAGGAGTATTACCAGTATGGAAGCTTTGATGTGGAGTTACGAAGAAGATAACATGCAACGACAACTGAAGTTTTCGTCGATTAAGGAAGGCAAATGGACCCAATAAAGGAGAAAAGGTAGATTGAAGTGAACGGACCTTTATGTCATCGATTCTTTAATTTGGTACCTTGTTATAGGTCAGAAGGACAACAACCAACTCATATAGTAAGGACAACCAGATTTGTGATTTTCAAAATTTTTAACAAGTTCTCGAAAAAGATTTTTCCATTATAAAAAAAAACCTTTTTGAATAGAATGATTTTTAAACATTGGTTGTCAAGTTACTACTTGAGTTTCTTGTTTGTTAGAAGACCCGGATTACCTGGAAGAATGCTGCTTCAGACTTAGTATTGCTAATTCAGAGAACGAAGTAACCTGCGATTATGAAGAAGTTGATCATTCCTAACAGAAAGGTACGAATACTGTTTGATAAGATTAACAACAGAATCGTCGTATGGAGCAATTACTCATCCAATTACAAGGACTATCCAAGTTCAAAGAATTCATTGATCTAACAGAAGTCTGAGTATGACTGAAGGAGATTGAGAAGATTTCCAGATTTTTCTAAAAGAAGAATATTATTAACAAAAGGATCGCCATGTTGAATGATTTGGGGTTATTCTAAATTGAAAAGTGGCAATTTGAGGTTATCTGCTAGGGACACCATTATGATTGAATTGTTAAAGCATTATACGTATAGGTGCCATGTTAAAGACGCAAGACGTGACAAGTAAGAATCTACCATAATGCTTAATTTGCGAAGGCATTTCAACGTACTTTCTAAAGTTATTATATGACACAATAGAGATATGATCGAACAAGCTCGAAAGATGAATACAAGTGAAATGTGGATGGTGCCCAATGGTATCGTTCTTGTCTTCAATATTACAGCGTATATTCCTTTTTGATTCCTAAATAAGTATGAACTTCTTTTCTTAAATAAACTCTTTGCTATGATATCGAAAAGGAGGATATAGCATTCCTTTCAAATTTAATTGTTTCCCTCAAGTTTTGCTTTCTGATTGGGACAAACAGTGTTATGGTGAGACACTTTGTCAGAATGACGAAGAGTCGGGTGGGACGCCACCTAATTATGTGCTGTATGCCATATGGTATGAAAGACTGGCCATCTTAAGTACCAATGTGGTTGTCTCATTCATATCAAAATCATTATTTCTTCCTTCTTTTCAACTTCAAATTTATTGAATTATGAATCCTTTTAGTTATTTCGTTGTACCGTCGTTCTTTGCAAAAGTTTCTCAAGCAAATCAACGTATTATAAACCAAATGGACGAAGTTCCATCTACCTCTCATACATGGAAAGGAAACAAAGGTATATGGCGAGGATTGCAAATCACTAGCCCCAGTCAGGGATGCACTAAGAGTCAAGGGAATCTATTCCAATGAGGAATACGTCTCCGAGAACGAGAAACTGCAATTTTCCTGTAAAATATGTTATTGAGAATACGGATGTGGTGATGTGAATGATTATCGTGGATACCTTATGCGTTAAAGTATTGAAATATGTGAGAGCAACTTGATTTTTTTTGCTCCCAAGGTTTTGTTGATAAGATGAAGTACCCTGTTGAATTGATAAGATTGTGATTAAAGGACTAGCAAGTCAAGAATGTGTAGTTGTTAAATAAGTGAGTACCAACGGCGGAATTAAGATTTTTGGCAATAAGTTGTGAAGAATTGATATCATGGAAGATAAGAGGATTTGACATTATTCTAAGGAATGAATTAACTATTAAAGCGTGATGTCCAGAAAGACCGTTGTGATGTAAAGATAATTCTGAGGACGCCAAATGAGAAGGTGATGAGGTTCAGAAGATGAAGAAGGTAAAGAATTTGTTAATAATGATTACGCTGATCAAAATATGAGCATTATGGTGATTATGGGATACATAAAAGTCAGAAGCAAACAAAATTTAAAGATTTTATAGCAATTAAAGAGTTTCAAGATATGTTTCCAAATGAGTTATCAACATTTCCTTTAGATAGGGAAATAAAGCTCGCGATTGACCTAACACATGAGACGAAACCAGTGACCAAGGCCTTTCACAAAATGGCACCAGTTAAAATGAGGGAGTTAGCAAAACAGATGCAAGAAATGTTAGAAAAAGAAGCGATTAGACTCAGTGTATCACATAAGGAGCACCGGTATTATTTGTTATATGGAAATAGGAGATTATGTGTCGACTAGTGAAAGCTCAACAAGTTTACTATCAAGAGAAAGTATCTGTTACCTCGAACCAACCTCGAACCAATGATTTGTTTGATCAAACGAAAGAAGCAAAGTACTTTTATAAGATTGATTTAAGACTTGGTATTTCACCAATTGAATATTAAACCTATGGACATATCAAAGATAATTTTCAGAACTAAGTACTGTGTTATAAAATTTTTGTATTGTCATTTAGATTAACCAATATACCGGTAATATTTGAACTTGATGGACATAATCTTTAAGGAATATCTGGATAAGCTGTAGTTGTGTTATTTAAAGTCAACGGAGGATCATGCAAAGCATTTAATGATAGCCGGAAAGTCGAAGAAGAGAGATGTTGTATGAAAAGTTTACAAGGTGAAAGTTTTGATGGTAGAAAACATAAATAGTCAGAGAGGAGGAGACCAAAGGGGATCTAGCAGAAATTAAAGTGGCTATGAATAAAGAAAGATCAAAAGCACCAGCAAAGATAAGAAGTTTTACCATGGACCGATTATTATTGAAAATTTGTGCAAGATTTCTTGAAAATCGCAATACCTTTGACGACGCTAACCAGGAAAAGCAAGAAGTTATATAAAATGAAGAAGGATGAACAAAGTTTTGCGAAGTTAAAGTAAAGAATGGTTACAGCACCTGCTTTATCACTTTGAAAGTATCAAGGAACTTTGGTAGTTATAGTGATACTTCTCATAAGGGAATAGGATGTGTGTGGATGCAGCACAATAAAATTATTGTATGTGCATCCAGACAACCGAAACCTCATGAGCAGAAGTATCCTACTCATAAATTGGGACTAGTAGAAATAATATTCATTTTGAAAGATTGGGGAAACATGATATGTACGGAGAAAGGTGTAAGATCTATATGGACCATAAATGTTTGAAATATGTATTCACGAGGAAAAGCAAAGGTAGAGGCAAGCGATAAGCAAAAAAAAGGAGAAAACGAACATAGGAACTATACCAGAAGAATTATCTATGGAATTTTAGAAGTTGGAATTGAAAGTTAGAATTTATAATCCAAAAAGAGCAAGGATGTTAGCAGTTAGTAAGAGGAAATTTATGCGCCCAGGAGAACGATCACGATATTCTCCAGTTTTCTTCCAGCACTTGGATGTTACAAGTAGAAAGAATTAAGAAAGGAGATCCCACAGGGAATTCACAATATAAAGTATTTAATGTATTAAAGAAATGCCAAGATATACGGAAATTTAAAGAAAAATAGTGATAATCAGGAAAATTCAAGATGAGTTAGGAAGTGTTGGACATGTCAAAGGATTAAGGTGAAGTATTGGAGGCCTAGTGGATAAAGCAGACTTAGGGAATGATTTTACAAGAGGTGAATCGTGAATTGTACCAGTAATGTTAAAGAAGAAAAGGAATGAAATCATGAGAGTATGTACTGATTATTAGGAGTTTAACAAAGCAACAAATAAGAAAAAGTGAGACTCTATAAAGAATTGATTACTTATGAGATCTAATTCAAGAAGTGTGTTATGTCTCGAGGATTAACTTAAGATCCGACCTGAGAATATATCAGAGATTATGATTAAAATGAGTTAAGAACATTGCAAGCTCTGGTGAGATTATGCGAAATAACAAGTGTATCAAGTGACTATAAGGAATTAAGGAACGCGGTGTATAAGGAGTACTCAGATAAGCGAAATGTATTTATTGATAATATCCTCCGCTACTCAAAGAATAAGAAAGTCTACATAGAATGCCCAAGGATTTTACTCCAAAGATTAGTAGGAAATAAACTATACGTTGAGTTTTCGAGTATAAAATTTTGACCGAGGATTAACAAAAGATTCTAAATTAATCCATTAACAACTACCTAAACAAAGCTATATGATAACAAATGCCTTAAGCAGAAAGAAAGGATTGGACGTAAACGACTTGGAAATAGTGGAAAATGAGTTCAAATACCTAAAGGTGATAATAAGTGAATATATGAGATTACTTTTCAGCCTTAACTAATAGAAATGAATAGGAAGTGTTTAAATGTTTGGAAGGTAAAGTTGAAAATGAGCACCGCCTATCATCCTTAAACGGAGAGTCAAAGTACAGAAGTGATTAGGAAATGTAAGATATGTTGAGAGGATTAAGTTTTAAGGAAACACTAGAATGATCATTTACTATCAATGTCAACTTTGGAATGCCACTTTACTAAGCTTCATGTGAACGCAAGTATAGGTCCCCATTTTATTGAGATAAAGTGGGAGAAAGAAAGTTGTCAAATTCTAAGTTAATTCAACACACTAAGAGCGTAGTGTTATTGATTGAAGCAGCTAGAAGTAGACAAAGAAAGAAGACGAAATTGTATCGAGAAAGAATATGAGTATAGAAATAGGAACAGTAGTGTTAGTACAAGTTTCCTCTTGAAAGAGACTAGATAAGTCTAAATAGGAGAGACAGGTTAAGTCCTAAAATTAGTGAACCATCCGAGGTATTCATAAATATAGATAAAGTTGTTCATGAGTTGATGTTACCGTCGCAACAGTGAGTACATATAATATGTTTGGCCTGTTAATGTTAAAGCGGTAAGTATTTGATTTGAATTAAGTGATTGATTAGGAGCCAATGGGCTCTTATCCAAGTTTGTTTTGCATATAGTGTTCGATCCAAATTCTTGATCGTTAAAAGCGAGTTCTTGAAAATGAGAGTATATCCATCGTAAGTACGTTTAAAATCCTTGAGTAGAAGAGTCTACTTGGAAATTAGAGTCAGATATGCTTGACAAATATCCTCACTTGTTTAGTCAAACCAGATTCTGAGGACAGAATCTTTTTAAGGGGGGAAGGATATAACGACTCGTGTATATTTATTATTTAATACTGTAATTATGGAAATTATTAAATAAATAAAATATGTGTATTGGTTTTGACCGTTATGGGTTGCTTGATTATTGATGTGTGATTTATAGTATACCGGGTTGTCCGCGTGATTAATTTTGGAGTCGTATGGAATTGTTTTCAATTTAAAAGGTGGATTTAATGCAAATTTATTTGTATAAATATTTGGAATGTCTCTAAAATTGTTTTTATGATTTTATAATTACATTAATTATTTTTGGGATTTTATAAAATTGATAAATCAATATTTTATTAATTATTTATCTTTACATGATTTTCTGATTGCTTTTACTTATAAAATTTGTATTTAATTCTAAAATTCTTCAAAAATTATGAAACACATATTTATTTAAGTTGGGAATATTCCAGGAATTTTAAAATTATTTTGGAATTTTTGAGATTAATTTCAACCGCGCGTTATTTCCTTTAATTGTTAAAAGCGGTATAAAATTTCATTTCAAACGTTATTCTTAAATTTTCGAAATTTATGTTTTTGTAAACTTCGGGATATTTATAACATTTTAAGACTATTTTCGTGATTTTCTGAATTTGTTTCAAGTGCGGCTCGGTTCGTTAATTATGAAATACGGGTACAAGTTGTGTCTCAAAAATGATTTAAAAATCATGGAAACTTATTTTTAATAACTTTGAAGTATTTATGATATTTTAAAATTAAGTTGGTAATTTTACGGGTTATTTTTATTCGCATGATTGTTCGTTAAATTACAAAAATCAGGATAAAATGAGGCTATCAGATAAGGGAGAACACGTGTTAAGATATTAAAAACGTGGCAGCAGATTATGGCTGGTTTTGTGTTACTTACTGATAAAAAAAAACAGAAACAGAAAATATCACCGCCTCACTCTTTCCTTATACATCGATCTCTCCTTCCTCTCGCTCAATCTAAATAATAAAAATCTCTTACTGTTGCTGTCATCCCCTGTGTCTCTACCGCCCTTCCTTCTTTTCTTTTCTTTTTCTGTCATCCGGTGCAGCCTGCCTATCGGTAACTGCCGCCTGTTTCTCGCTTTTCCGATCGTCGTCGTCCCTCGCTTTCCGGCGAAGTGGCTGTGGTGGCGCGTGTGATATGTTTCCGTGTGTGCAACCGTGTATATATCTGTGCTAGTGTATGTTAAGTGTGTGAGTGTGTGTTACAGAGTTCGAGTGTGTGTGTGGCGGGTTCTTTCCCTGTGCTCCGGCAGGTTGTGGTCGTGCTTTGTTTCCTCTTCTTTTTCCGATTTCGCGCGTGGCGCGTATTATTGTCTCTTACCCTGACTTGATTACTCTGCTGTTATCATTGTTATTAATTCGGCATGAATTATTGATTGGTTTTGTGAAATAATGATTTTGTGCGAAAAATATTGAATAATTGGTGGAATCAGTCTGGATACTCGGATTATTCGGGCACCGACCGATTTTGCCGCCGTCAGCGATGAACATCGGTGAGCTGACGGTGGACCATGATGATCGTTATCTGAGTCCTAATATTTTAAAATAAATAATTTGGTTCGTATAATATTAGTTGAAATAAAAAAGAGTAGTTAAATAATACATTTCGAAATTATTTGGAATGTGAAGTTGGATTGATTGTCTGTTTGTTGGGTTGATTGGTTGATTTTGACGTCAATGATGTTTCGACGGGTAGTCCGATAAACAAAAGAAATGTTGTCCAACTTCCGAGAAATCGAACTACGGAAATACGGGAGCGTCTCCGGGGATTATCGGGACGTCGAGCGAGTATAAGTAAATACATATACGTATGTTTTATATAAAACCTGATTGTATGTTGTAGTGAAATGTTTTGCCAAAACCAATAACCCTAATTTCATACAATGACGAGTATACGTATTTTCTGAAAATGAACACCAAATCGATTTTTGGGAACGTGAACCCTAACTGATGCCTGTATTGTATTAATGTATGTATTACGAGTCAGGTTTTGTTAACGTATGGGTAGATTGCTAGCGAGGATATGTCAAGTATAATCGAATGTCTAAGTTAGGGTGTTTCGACCTTGTAGGTTCTAGTCGGAATGCCCGAGAATTGGCATTGGACGAAAGATAGTTGGTGGTCAGTCGAAAAGCTCAGTAAGGTTCCAATCGAAGGACTTAGGTGATGAGGTCGAATCCAGAGTGATCTAGTGGATAGACAATAAAGCCTGAGTGACAGAGTCGGCTCAGGGTCGATCAGTAATAGTTGTAAAGCCCTGTAAGGCAAGTACTTCTAAACCTTTTTCGAAATACAATGTAAATATTTTAAATTCTCTCTTGACATATTGTTAAGTATTCAAAATAGTTCTATTTTATATTAGAAGTACCTTGAATCATACAACCTTGAGCCTGAATCACATCATTTGATCTTGAGCCGTAAGCCTTATTCTTTGGAAACCATCCTTTGTTAATCCTCAGATATCAAATCACACCAATATGATACTACTCCCCAAAGGTATACTACCAAACACCAAACACCAGAAGAAAATGGTTTGAAAATACAGAAACTTTTATACTGAAACCATTCTATATAACATCAGAGAACCATATCCTGAAAAATCGTTACTGATCAAATACTTGATCATTTTACAAACCGGAAAAATCATTTCTTATACATAACCTGATATACCCTTGTGATATCCATGAGTTCCTTACGTTTTTATGCAAATGATTAATCATTATTGATTATGATCTTATTTTATTGAATCATATTGTTATCATATTGAACTGCTTTAGGATTGGATAGTTTTTATATACGTGGACCAGATTCGTGGTCAGAGGATACCAATCGTCAAGTTAGGCCAATGTGTGCCTTGGATCCAGTAATTAGAGCAGTGTTGTGTGCTTGCTCGGGGTTAGTGCGTGACTGATCAGCAGCCTAACCTTGGTTTTTAAAACTTAAAATGAATATCCAATTCTAATGATTGTTTAGCAATAAACTTGATTCCTCTGAATCATCTCGTTGATCATTGATTAACCTCAATTATTATCATTATGACTTGCTGAGCTAGTTAGCTCACTCTTGCAAATCTTTTTATGTATTCTACAGTTAAGAAGGATACGGTTGATAGCAAGGTTTTCCAGTTCAACGTACGAGCTAGGATTCCAGATTGAGTTGGATCGAGCTAGCAGGAGCTTATTGCGGTAGTGAGATAGTAAGATTGTAAGAATAATTTTAATATCGATTGTAAGTTAAATTAGTTGGGATTTGGTATGATGTAATAAAAGTTAAGGTTGTGGCTTATTTTCATACTTTAACCTGTTGCGATCCGTGGTTATGTAAAGCAGGGTCATTGTAAATAGTATCTTATATACAGGTTTATATGTTATGTTTGTGTTGTGGACCCCAAACTTCTGACCCAGGTTTGGAGGGCGCCACAGTAATGACACATGAAACATGTTATGCACATGCTGATACTGAGGCAGCAAAGCTAATTTATAGCCCACCTTCCCTACTTGACCCAAAACTTCAAAAGGACCAATATATCTAGGTGCTAACTTTCCTTTCTTGCCAAATCTAGACAATCCTTTCCTCGGTGATACTTTCAGCAATATGGCTTCACCTACTTGGAATCTGATATCCTTACGTGCAGGGTCTGCATACTTTCTTTTCCTATTTTGAGCAGCAAGTAATCTCTTCTGAATCAATTTGACTAACTCATGCATTTGTTATACGAATTCCGGGCCTAAAATCTTTCTTTCTCCCACTTCATCCCAGCTGGTTGGTGATCTGCATTTCCATCCGTATAAAGCTTCGTATGGTGGCATGCCAATACTGGTGTGATAGTTGTTGTTATAGGAGAATTCTACCAATGGCAGGTGGTCGTCCCAACTTCCCGCAAAATCAATCGCATAGCTACGCAACATGTCTTCAATTGTTTGAATTGTCCTCTCGCTTTGACCATCAGTCTGCAGATGATACGCCGTAATCATATTCAACTTGGTGCCAAGACTTTCTTGAAATCGCTTCCAGAATCTCGAGTTAAATCATGGATCTCTGTCCGAAACTATTGGTATAGATACGCCATGTTGTAATACGATTTCATGCACATACAGGTGGACCAATCTGTCTAATGAAGACCTCTCGTTAATCGGAAGAAAATGTGCCGACTTGGTAAGGCGATCAACTATAACCCATATAGCGTCATGTCCGGATTTCGTTCGTGGTAATCCTACTATAAAGTCCATAGCAATGTTTTCCCACTTCCATTCTGGAATCTTTAAAGGCTGAACTAATCCACCTGGTCTTTGATGTTCTGCCTTCACTTTCTGACAAGTATAGCACCTCGCAACCCATTCTGCTACTTCTCGCTTCATATTTGGCCATCAAAAGTTCTGCTTTAAGTCCTGGTACATCTTGGTGCTTCTCGGATGGATTGAAAATCTAGAATTATGAGCTTCTTGCAATATCTCATTCTTCAATTCAGTCACATGAGGAATCCAAATTCTTGAGGAAATCCTTAATATACCTTGTTCATCCCTTTGAGTACAAATCTCTTCTCCGTTTAGTTGATTATTCTCCCGTTTCATCACTTCTTCCTGACATTTCTTTATCTTTTCCAACAATGATGGATGAAAAGTCATAGTACGACAAATCTCCTCAGCTTTTCCACAAACACACAGTTTTTATTCAAATCTCCTGATTTCTCCAGATAATTCCTTTGATACCGCCGCCATATTCAACCTCTATTTCCTACTCAAAGCATCAGCTACCACATTTGCCTTTCCCGGATGATAATTTATCGAGCAATCATAGTCCTTAATTAATTCCAACCATCTCTTTTGCCTCATATTGAGCTCCTTCTGAGTGAAAATATACTTCAAACTCTTGTGATCCGTGTAGATCTCACACCTTTGTCCGTAAAGGTAATGTCTCCAGATCTTAAGTGCAAATACTATTGCTACTAATTCCAAGTCATGTGTAGGATACTTCAATTCATGTGGTTTTAACTGTCTTGACGCATACGCAATCACCTTGTTGTGTTGCATTACCACGCAACCCAGGCCCTTATGTGAAGCATCACTGAAAATCACAAAGTCTCCTTGATCGTCGGGTAATACTAGTACCGGAGTTGTAACCAACCTCTGTTTCAATTCTTGAAAACTATCTTCATATTCTGCATTCCATTCAAATTTCTAATTCTTCCTAGTCAACTTAGTCAATGGCGTGGCGATTTTCGAGAAATCTTTAACAAACCTTCTCTAATATCCCGCCAATCCTAGAAAACTTCGCACTTCCGTAGGTGTCTTTTGGCTCTCTCCCAACTCATAATTTCCTTAATCTTTGCCGGATCCACTTTGACTCCTTCAATTCCAATAACATGTCCCAAAAATTGAACTTCCTTTAACCAGAACTCACACTTAGAAAACTTGGCATACAACTTCCCTTGTCGGAGTATCTCCAATGTTAACCATAGATGCTGCATATATTCTTCTTCTGACTTTGAATATATAAGAATATCATCAATGAATACCACTAAAAACTTGTCCAAATACTTTTTAAATACCCAGTTCATCAGTTCCATAAATGTTGCAGGAGCATTAGTCAACCCAAAAGGCATTACTAAGAATTCATAATGTCTATATCTTGTCCTGAATGCTGTCTTCGGGATGTCGTCTTCTTTGATCTTCAATTATTGGTATCCTGATCTTAAATCAATCTTGGAAAAGCACTTAACTCCTTTCGGCTGATCAAATAAATCATCTATCCTTGGTAGCGGGTGACGGTTCTCAATCGTCTTCTTATTCAACTCCCGATAGTCTATACATAACCTCATGCTTCCATCCTTCTTCTTTACGAATAGAACAGGTGCTCCCCATGGTGACGTACTTGGCCGTATCACTCCTTTGTCCAACAATTCCTGTAGCTGGCTCGCCAACTCTTTCATTTCTGTCGGTGCCATTCTATAAGGTACCTTCAAAATTGGTTCCGTTCCTGGAGCAAGGTTGATCTCAAACTCAATCTGTCGATCGGGTGGTAAACCTAGTAGTTCATCTGGAAACACATCTGGAAATTCATTGACTACGGGGATATCTTCCATGTAGAGGCTCTCTCTTTCTGAATCCACTACATAGGCTAGGAACGATTCACAACCTCTCCTAAGCAATTTCTTAGCCTGGACGATTGTAAGAAATAGTCGCTCTTGCCTCTGACCCTTAAATAGCACTTTCTCTCCAATCTCTGTCTTTAAATATACTTTCTTAGATTTACAATTTATCTGTGCGTTATTCTTCCCTAACCAATCCATGCCTAAGATTACGTCAAGCTCCCCTAACTTGAAAAGTATCAAGTCTGCTAAAAATTTATGCCCCGAAATATCAATCTCACACTTAGGACATAATTGAATCACATGAATCTTCTCTTGGTTCGCAATTACCACATCTATTACCTCGTTCAGGGTCGTTTTATCACATTTAAGTTTATCAACGAAAATTTCTGATATAAAAGATCTAGAAGCTCCAGAATCAATTAATACCTTAGCTTCAGCATTATTCATTAAAAGTTTACCTGCTATCACCTCAGAATTCTAAACAACATCCTTCATCTTTAAATCAAATGTCCTTGCTGTTGCTTGCGGAGTTGCGATAGATGGTCGAGGTAATGCCAATACCTCAGCTAGAATGCTTGCACTAGTACTTGCCACGTTAATCAAAGCCTTGACTGGTCCGGTTGAATTGCATTCCCTAGCTATATGTCAAGTCTTTCCACACTTATAGCATGTAACTCCCGGCTTCGGTATCTTACACTTGTTAGCTAAGTGTCCCTTATGATTGCATCTATAGCATGTCATGTTCAACTTATTACACACTCTTGGATGTATTTTTCCACAATGTTTGCACTCTGGTCTCTGAAATCTATTTTCTCTAACTTGTCCTTGGCTTGACTATTCTCCCCCTTAGAATTTTGTCTCTTGTTCAAATTTCCCTTCTTCTGAAAATTTCTGCCATTATGGAATCCAATCCTTTTCACACTCCTGTCTTGGGAGCTTCCGACTTCAGACTTCTCTCCATAAAATGGAACCTTTCTCTTTTTGTTATTTTTTTCTTTCCTTGAATGTATCTCATTACTCTCAATTAGAGCAGCCTTCTGTACTACTCTAGCATAAGTATCAAGCTCAAACATAGCCACTCTATCTCTGATCCAAGGCTCTAATCCTTGTTGGAATTTCTTTGCTTTCTCTTCCTCAGTGTTCACATACTTCATCACAAACCTTGATAGCTCCGTAAACTTCTTATCATACTCCAATACCGACATGCTTCCTTGCTTCAATTCAAGAAATTTAAGCTCCATCTGATTCTGCATGTACTTAGGGTAATACTTTTCCTGGAATAACCTTTTAAACCTTTCCCAAGAAATCGGCTGATTTGACTCTATAGCTTTTACTGAATCCCACCAATAGATGACTTCCCCTTTCAGAAAATAAGTAGCATATGGTGTCTTCTGATCTTCTCCTAATTGAACCAATTCAAAAGCTCTTTCCATTTCCCTAATCCATGTATTAGCTTTTACCAGATCAGTGGTATCATGAAATGCAGGTGGACTCACATTCTGAAAAGCTTTGAAAGTGACAATTTGACGAGGTGGTACTGATGGATCAGGTGGTTGGTGTGGTTCGCAGTTATCTTGGTTTTCGAATTGTTGTTGAAGAGTTAGTTGTTGTTGAGCTATATCGTTTATTTGTTGTTGTAAGGTTTCCAGAAGTCAAAGAATATTAGCATATGTGGTAGAAGTTGTTGTCGGGTTCTTCTTTTTAGGTGGCATGATCCTGAAATAAAAGTTATATCAAAGCGGGTATAAACAGTACAGAAAATTTCATGGTTATGGTGTCATAAGTCATTATATTCATTCAATCTGGTTTCAAATTAAACAATAAGGGTGATGCATATAGAAGCATAAGAACAATTGAAAACAAATAGAACGATAGTGCATAATTATCGAAATTAGGGTCAAGGTACATCAAGATTAGAATAGAGTCTAAATCTAGGGATAACATGCTTAATTAAAGGAAACAACAGGGAATTCTATAAAGTCCAACAATACTACGACATGAAAAGTAGATAATGGAAAGAACTAAGGCTCCACTCCATCAAAACGGGGTCCGGTAGTCTTCTCTTCACGAAGCGTCTTCACAATACACTGGAGCTCATCCGCAATCATCTGGATAGTATACTGGCTGGTACGGTCTCGGTGCGATGGCATCTCATCAAGCTTAGTGTTAACGTACTGAACCAAGGTTTCAAGTCTCACAGTCATCTGCTCCTTAGGCTTTCCTTCATAGTTTCGGCTGTCCGGATACACGTTCTTCAATCGCTCTAACATTCGGTCGTACTTGCCCTAAAGCCTGTCGAACTCACGCCTCAACTCAGCATACACGGAGAAAGCAATTGTGTTAGACTGTTCAGAAGATGATGAGGAATGCGCCCATTGCTGCCAAACAATGCATATATATATATAAGAGAATTAGTAGCGAACGACTCGAATATCCTATAACTACACTCTCGTATAATATTTTATAAACCTATATACATATATAACCTATTTGGGCTGTCCAGGGACTCTAAACCGTAGCTCTGATACTAAAACCTGTCACGCCCCAAACATTTACAAAAGAAAATATACGAGTAATTATACCAGTTAACAAAAGGAAGTAAATACATCTGAATCCAAGATCTTACAGTTTAGGGTTTGGAACAACCCAACACTATTAACTAATACAACCTGATTTTAATATCGAGTCCTCACACAAAATGATCACTAATCTACCTGAGCTCGAACATATGAATCGACATCACAAGTCTTACGCGCTGTCTGCTTGAATCTAACCATATCTGCTAGCTGAAATATCAGGGTAAGGAAGTAGTGAGCCAAATGCTCAACAAACGCTATAATATACATAAACAAGAATAAAACATTAACAATGGAATTGAAAGATTCAACAATATAGTATCAAGAGATAAACTTTCAGGATGATGGCATCTTTTATTGTAATAAAACCATTCAAAACCATTTCCTTATCAAAAAACATTTTGAAACCACTTGGATCATATATATCAAGGTGAATTTGAATTCCCGCATCATATATAAAAGATGGGCTAACACTATCTTGCAGTATAAACAAAAAGGTATGTTGAAACATTTGCCTTGAGAAAGGCTTGACTTGACTGGCAGGTGGGAGCAACTGGAGCTTCACTCGACTTTAATGGCAAGTTTACCCTCATCTCGAGAGCCTACACAAAATAATAATATCCTCATTATAATATATACTCACTAACTCAACCTAATTATAAACCGAAATTACGCACATTGGCACTTAGGCCTATATACACATAAACGCTTATAATTACCTTATAAGCATAATAGTTCACAAAGCCACTCATGTTCACATAGCACATTTAAGTACATAATAATATATCCATACACACTATATTGCATCACTAGGCTTGGATGATCTCACTCCACTTACTCAAGTTACTTAGTTATGCTAAACTAGCCAAAACTCTTAATATCGTCCTCATAACTCGAAGTGCCTTTTCTAAACCATCAAGTTCTTATGGACCCTGACTTAGGACTTACACTCTACTGACCTCATACTATCTTATAACTATGGTGGTTAACCTAGGACTCACTCATAAGTGCCCTAAAACTAAAGGTTAAGTGATTTTCATCATTATAGTGATTTCAGGGTGACACCAATGGGTTTATGAGTATAATTGACACCCTTACACTTAAAGTTTACCTCTCAAATTCTACACTAGACTCTTCTGACATTAAGGAAACTCTCAAACTTGGTGTGGCTCAAGGGCCTAGCTTAGGCCTACCTGGGCCTAAGCTTCAAGTCCAATATTCCCCTATTTTCTGGACAGAAAAGTATCCTGATTTGCACTAACTTATGACACATGATTCTAACTCAATTTCTATGAACAATGGCTGTAAAAACTCCTCTAACACTCCCTCTAACTAGGGATAACCAAGGACTAGTGAGGTCCTACCCTTGACATGGTTAAAACTCCTCATTTCTAAGTTGCAACAAAACTGTCCCCTGCTGGACAGATTCTAAATTTTGGTGTGTGCACCTCACTAAATGGTTGGGTTTCTCTAATTTGTGAATTATAGACTCAATTTACCCCAAGTATTAACTCCCCGTGGCTTGGGCCTAACAATTCCTAAGAAATGCCCATTCAAAATCAACACAAAACTCACATACAAACCTGGAAAATAATTCCGGATTCTATCCTAGCCTTTCCACCTTAACTTCCACTTTAAAACCACGAATTAAATCTCAACCAAGGAAAATTTACTACTATAAGACTCTAAACTAAGGCCTCGACCAATAATGGAGATCATCCATGCCCTATAGTACCAACATGCAAAATAAAACTTAACATACAACTCAAGATGATCACTAAATCAAGTTCGACTAAACAAGAGGGTTATTAGCTCATAAATTTGACTTAAAATACTTAACTAATTCAAAAGATCATGCACACTACCTTTTAACAACTAAGATCAAGCATAATATCAAGGAAACAATTCATTTTAAGCACATATAAGGTCGAATTTAACACCAACTAAGCATGCCTGTACATTTTCGAAAAGAAGAGCATATAACATGATTATACTTGAAAATAATGCCCTATCTCTAACATGCAAAGTAGAATATGACTTTACAACTAAATATTAGTATCATGCAAAGGTTTTAAAAGATTTTTATTCACGGAACACTTAGTTTATGCACATAAAAAGTATATCTCATAGAGAACTATTTAATCCACATGAATTGAGAGTTTCTCTTTGGAGATCACACAAAATCAAGAAATGCAAGCATTAAACTTCATCTCCTAAGCATGTAACTGTTGGATTTTAATCGCAGCGGAGGCATGTAAAAGCACTTTTACACATACAAAATCCATATAATGGCATATAAATCGTGGTAAAAATATATGGATCGATTACTAACCTTTAATATGCGATCCAAAAGCAACGTTCGGAGATCCTTAGCAGCTGCTCCTCAAACGTGAAGCACTCCACCGGTATCCACCAAGAAAACGAAGTTAAGGAGGAGGAGGTGGAGAGAATTAGGTTTTATAAAATTTTGGGGTTAGAATAAAAATAGGGTTTATAATAGTATATTTATAGGCAAAATTTTCAGCTGAAATTTTCCCATAAATATTATTATTATTATCCCATTTATTATTCTCATTAATAATTAAAACACCTTTTAATTACCAATCCTTTTTCTAAACACTTTAGAAATAATTCTCTCTCTTGATTTAATTTCCAAAAATTAAATCCTTTAATTAATAATATTAAGAACTTTTCTTAATTAATTTATAATCAATTAAATCTCATTTAATCAATTATTAAATTTGCTAATTAATTATTTATTTCATAAATAAATAATTATTAGCCATTATTAATTAATTCCTCCACCATTAAATCATTCTCTTTTTATGGTGTGACCCTGTAGGTTCAATATTAAGCCGGTAGTAGAAATAAATAATAATAAAACTATTTTATCATTATTTATATAAATTCTCTAATTTATTAAATATGATTAATTAATTAATCATATTTATTCTACATCGTGAGGGATACTTCTCAGCATATCGCGACTATCCGGATAATATGAATTCACTGCTTAGAATACCAAGAACCTATTCAGTGAATAGTTACCGTACAATAAACTCCTTCTACCCTACAATGTCCCGATTAAATACAAGGCATGGATCTCGTGTCAAGCCTATCTAATTTAATCACTTGCTTACCATTTACTATGCTTAGTTCTATGCAAATTAGAAACTCCTTTTTAATTTCATTCAATCTGGCCAGAGATTCCTGAACTAGCATAAGTGGATCAGCCTTGAACATTTGCTTCCTTCACTGGAAGGGGTAGATCCTTTATTGATCATACACTATCTTCGTGTACAAATTCCTATACCCAGTAGAGCCCTAATAATTGTCCCTGGAGACTAAGAACTAAACCAAAGCATAGTTCAGTGTACACAAGATGACTATGATGACCTCAAGTCTAAGGATACTTGTACAACTATCACTATGTGAACAACTGCTGACACGTGAGTGAACTCCATCAGTTGTTCAGCTATGCGAGTCATGTTCAGTGAACTTATTATATAATAAGCACCTACATACTAGCTATAGTGTCACCACATAAATGTCTATGAGAACAGACATCCTTCATAATGAAGCAAGCATAGTATGTACCGATCTTTGAGGATTATTAATTACCAGTTAGTAATCCTATGATCAGGAACTATTTAAGTTTAGAGTTATCATCTTTTAGGTCTCACTATTATGATCTCATCATAATCCATAAAAAGCTTTACTCTAAACTATGGTATATCTTATTTAAATACTTAAATAGATAAGCCCGTAATAAAAACAAAACAAGTCTTTTATTAATATCAATGAAATCAAAACAGATTACATAAAAAGTTATTCCTAAATCCTAATACATGATTGGACTTAGGACATATTCATTTCAATCTCCCACTTGTACTAAAGCCAATCACTCTGATATCTAATACCCATCTTGTCTTTATGACGATCAAAGTGACTTTCAGAAAGTAGCTTTGTGAGTGGGTCTGCTATGTTGTTATGTGTGTCAACTCTATTTCAATACAATACAAGAAATGTTACCGCGCTCCCACTAACCCTTTTGTAGACGCATGGTTCATCTACGTTTTTGATAAAATCAAACTATTTGATTGTCTCATCAAAACGAATGTTCCATCTTTCGAGAAGCTTGCTTTAAACCACATATGGTTCGCAGTAGCTTACACACTAGGTTTTCATTTCCCTTTGAAAGAAAACAATCTGGCCATTTGCTAGATCTCATAGACGTAGTAAGCAGCAATCGCAAGCAAAATCCGAAATGATTTTAACAGGGCTACAGGTAAAAGGTTTCATCAAAGTCAATCCATTGCCTTTGTTTGAATCCTTTTGCCACAAGCCTGGCCTTATAGGTCTCCACCTGGCCATCTGCTCTACTCATTCTTTCGTATACCGTATACATAGATTCCTTTTCGGATTTCATGGCACTTTGCCATTTCTCTGAGTCAACACTACTCATAGCCTCATTATAGGTCACAGGGTCGTCATCATCAATGATTGACAACTCATTGTCATTCTCAATAACAAGGCCATATTACCTCTCAGGTTGGCGAGACACTCTCCCTGACCTATGAATGGGCTGTTCCACAAAAGGTTATTAAGTCAGAATAGGTGTTTCCACTTGATCCGTAGTAGTTCGTGCTTCTTGAACTTCATCAAGTTCAATTTTGCTCCCACTGTTTCCTTCAAGGATAAACTCCTTTTCCAAGAAGGTAGCAAGTCTGGAGACAAACACCCGATGATCGGTGTAAAAGTAATACCCTAAAGTCTCTTTAGGATATCCCACAAAACTACATTTTACGGATCGATATTCCAGATAATCTGGGTCAACTTTCTTGACATAAGCTGGACATCCCCAAATCTTAACGTGTTTAAGACTCGGTTTCCTTTCTTTCCATATCTCATACGGAGTTTGAGGAACAGATTTGGAAGGCACCTTATTCAGTAAATATGCTGAGGTTTCTAATGCATAACCCCATAGGAATACTGGAAGATTCGCATAGCTCATCATGGACCGAACTATGTCTAATAAAGTTCGATTTCTCCTTTCAGATACCAATCTGGAGGCGTCCACTGGGAGACTATACCATTTACTTTGAGATAATCCAGAAACTCTCCATTCAAGTATTCACCACCTCGATCTAATCGAAGAATTATAATACTATGTTTGGTTTGTTTCTCCACTTCATACTTATACTCTTTGAACTTTTCAAAGGCTTCAGACTTGTGTTTCATCAAACACATATCCAAATCTAGATCTATTATCCATGAAAGTAATGAAGTACGAAAATCCTCCCATGGCTTGCGTAGACATTGGTCCACATACATCTGTGTGTACCAATCCTAGCAAATTTGTAGCCCTCTCTCCATGTCTACTAAATGGAGACTGCAGTGCCACAATGAAGTGAGATTTTTATCATCCCTTTTCTTTTTATTAGTTTGTTCAATCTGAAGTAAATTATGTCACATTTATACAGACCATTATTTAAAGTGCCATGTCCATAAAGAATATTATCTCTAAGAAAAGAACATTCATTATTCTCAATAATAAATGAAAATCCAGCCAAGTCTAACATGGGAATAATATTCCTCACAATCGAGGGAACAAAATGACAATTATTTAAAACAATAGTCTTGCCCGTAGGCATATGTAAATGAAATGATTCTGCATCTACAGCAGCAACTCTTGCTCCATTTCCCATCAGTAGAATCACCTCCTCTTCCTCAAGAGTCCTACTTCTCCTTAGTCCCTACAACCAAATTGCAGATATGAGAACCACAGGCGGTATCTAATACCCAAGTAGAAATTTGATTTAATGACATATTCACTTCTATCATGAACATACCTGAATCAGAAGCGGCAGTCTCACTACCCTTCTTCTTCTTCAATTCTGCAAGGTAAACCTTGCAGTTCCTCTTCCAGTGCCCCACCTTGTTACAGTGAAAGCAAACAACTTTGCTCTTGGGGTCTTCAGCTTTTGGTGGAACCGGCATTTTTTCACCTACTTTCTTCTTCTTGTAAGGGTTCCTCTTCCTTTTTTTAGGATTGGAACCTTCACCAATTAGAAGAACAGAACTCTTCTTAGGGGGAAAATTCGATTCCGCAGTCTTCAACATGTTGTGGAGTTCAGGCAGGCTGACATCCAACTTATTCATGTGAAAGTTCACAACAAACTGCGAGAACAAACTCGGAAGCGATTGCAATACCAGGTCTTGGCTCAGCTCCCCATCCATGGCAAAACCAAGTTGTCCAAGACGTTCAATCAAATTGATCATCTTAAGTACATGGTCATTCACAGATGATCCCTCAGACATCCTACAACCGAACAGCTCCTTCGATATCTTATATCGAGCTGTCCTACCTGCCACATCATACAACTCTTGTAGATGCATGAGGATAGTGTGAGCATCCATATTCTCATGTTGCTTCTGTAGCTCAATGTTTATGGAGGCTAGCATGATGCATTGAGCAACATTTGCATCATCTACCCATTTTCGATACACAACATGTTCATCATTATGTGCATCACTAGCAGGTTCAGTAGGCTTAGGTGAGTCAATCACGTATTCCAGCTTCTCAATCCTGAGAACAATTCTCAAGTTTCGAAGCCAGTCAGCATAATTAGGACCAGTCAACTTGTGAGCATCCAGTATGCTCCTGAGTGATAGTGCAGAAGACATAATGTATATTGTAAATCTGTAAATGATAAACACATAACAACACTTAGCAAATATTCGATTTCATTTTAAAACACTATATGAATCGGGTCTTTATTCATAAGTGGCTCCCACTAGTTTATCTAATTTATTCAACCCCCTACGTGAAAAATTAAGCATTCATAATGTTAGTGGGAATAGGGATCCTACATTCCATCACACAACCCCGGCTGTGGCACGAACCGCCATGTATTGTTCAATAGGCAGACAACTCTTGTCAACTACATCTAATGTTATTCCCTAATCAAACTTTAGCCTCTTGAATAATTGAGTCACGGCTGTGGCACGACAAACTCAATATTCTAAGTCAAGTCTAACCCAACATTCCATACAATTGAATCAGTCCCCAAAGACCCACGGCTGTGGCACGTACCGACCTTTAGATTCTTATTCAATGTACACATCTCTATGTAATAGACAAGTATTTCTTATTTCGAAATCAAATCCCTCGGCTGTAGCACGAACCGACAATGATTCAAAAATAAGAACTATTTTTCTATCATGCTGGAAGGCTATGACCGACACAAGCCCGTTGTGTCATTGGCCAATTACTACTTGATATTATTTAATTTTAGAGGGATTATATTACGTTACAATCATAATCATATTATAAAGAGATTCTTCCTTTTAAATTAAATATTTCAAATCAATAATCAATAATCAGATGATTCCCAGATCGGGTGGAGCATTGTCAAGAGGCGTCACTTAATAACCCTTTCTTATAGATAGAAATCTGTTGTTGACAGAATCATCCTTTCTCTCATATCAAAAATTCATATTCAATTACGTGTTTCATAAATACAAGAATCTCATGATTGTATTCATAATATTATTATTAAGGTTATGAAACAATTTCATTATACTAGGTTGTCTAACAAACGCCTTATGTTCATTTAAGTTCACCTAAATCTATCATCGCATGATAAACTAAGCATATATCACATATATAAACATGAATAAAAATCAAGGTAGGCATGTTACATCATCTAGTATATTAGTCTAAGCAATATACATCTATATGTATCACATGAAGCACTTAAAAGCAATTCAACGGTCAAAAATAGCTTAAAAACACTTCTGTCAGCTATAAATAGTTCAAAACAATTTCATAAAATATCATATAATATACCATTAGAAGCGTCTCAAAAAGACGAATCCAACGGCACCAAAATCACCCAATTCCGAGCTTCCACGCGCCCTCACGCGCCGAAACAAGGTCCCCCACGCGCACACGCGCTGTCAGGCGCGTGTCTGACAACCAACCACGCGCTTCACGCGCCCCACGCGCCCTAACTCCTATGCAGACGTCAGCATGACGTCATCAGCGCATGTCTACCACGCGCCGCGCGTGGCACGCCAGCGCGTGAGCCCCATGCGCGCGTGGTCGACGCGCGGTCCTACGTTCTGTTTGCGTCAGTCGCCGTTTTTCGATCACCGCGCAGCCGTATTTCTCTGTCTTTTCTGTACCTTTTCTTCCGTGCATTCAACAGTAAAACCCAACACAGCAGATATATATATACGTATTAACAATTTATATATATATGATTATTTAAATACGAATTTAATTGCAACAACTTCAAAAATTCGTAATAAAAAATCTATACATCATAAAATTATGAAAAAAATACCCAGACGATCTACAACACTTGTAGAACCCAGATCAACATTCAAAATTATTCTGAGAAACGATTTCTCATCAGAAAAAATTAATCCATGATATAACTTGTAAAAATCATAATTAATTCATACAAGCACATAAAATTCTGAAATGTTTACCACTGATCTATATCCATACAACCTATGCTCTGATACCAATGTTGGATTTTAATCGCAGCGGAGGCATGTAAAAGCACTTTTACACATACAAAATCCAAATAATGACATATAAATCGTGGTAAAAACATATGGATCGATTACTAACCTTTAATATGCGATCCAAAAGCAACGTTCGGAGATCCTTAGCAGCTGCTCCTCAAACGTGAAGCACTCCACCGGTATCCACCAAGAAAACGACGTTAAGGAGGAGGAGGAGGAGGAGGAGGTGGAGATAATTAGGTTTTATAAAATTTTGGGGTTAGAATAAAAATAGGGTTTATAATAGTATATTTATAGGCAAAATTTTCAGCTGAAATTTTCCCATAAATATTATTATTATTATCCCATTTATTATTCTCATTAATAATTAAAACACCTTTTAATTACTAATCCTTTTTCTAAACACTTTAGAAATAATTCTCTCTCTTGATTTAATTTCCAAAAATTAAATCCTTTAATTAATAATATTAAGAACTTTTCTTAATTAATTTATAATCAATTAAATCTCATTTAATCAATTATTAAATTTGCCAATTAATTATTTATTTCATAAATAAATAATTATTAGACATTATTAATTAATTACTCCACCATTAAATCATTCTCTTTTTATGGTGTGACCCTGTAGGTTCAATATTAAGCCGGTAGTAGAAATAAATAATAATAAAACTATTTTATCATTATTTATATAAATTCTCTAATTTATTAAATATGATTAATTAATTAATCATATTTATTCTACATCGTGAGGGATACTTCTCAGCATATCGCGACTATCCGGATAATATGAATTCACTGCTTAGAATACCAAGAACCTATTCAGTGAATAGTTACCGTACAATAAACTCCTTCTACCCTACAATGTCCCGATTAAATACAAGGCATGGATCTCGTGTCAAGCCTATCTAATTTAATCACTTGCTTACCATTTACTATGCTTAGTTCTATGCAAATTAGAAACTCCTTTCTAATTTCATTCACTCTGGCCAGAGATTCCTGAACTAGCATAAGTGGATCAGCCTTGAACATTCGCTTCCTTCACTGGAAGGGGTAGATCCTTTATTGATCATACACTATCTTCGTGTACAAATTCCTATACCCAGTAGAGCCCTAATAATTGTCCCTGGAGACTAAGAATTAAACCAAAGCATAGTTCAGTGTACACAAGATGACTATGATGACCTCAAATCTAAGGATACTTGTACAACTATCACTATGTGAACAACTGCTGACACGTGAGTGAACTCCATCAGTTGTTCAGCTGTGCGAGTCATGTTCAGTGAACTTATTCTATAATAAGCACCTACATACTAGCTATAGTGTCACCACACAAATGTCTATGAGAACAGACATCCTTCATAATGAAGCAAGCATAGTATGTACCGATCTTTGCGGATTATTAATTACCAGTTAGTAATCCTATGATCAGGAACTATTTAAGTTTAGAGTTATCATCTTTTAGGTCTCACTATTATGATCTCATCATAATCCATAAAAAGCTTTACTCTAAACTATGGTATATCTTATTTAAACACTTAAATAGATAAGCCCGTAATAAAAACAAAACAAGTCTTTTATTAATATCAATGAAATCAAAATAGATTACATAAAAAGTTATTCCTAAATCCTAATACATGATTGGACTTAGGACATATTCCTTTCAGTAACTTCTTTTAAAGTGTATATTATATGAATGGGTAATGGAATTACACTAGAATGGCAAGGATTTGATGAAGAAAAATTGAAGGGAATGGGGGAAGGGGCTTCGGCCGAATGAAGAAAAAGTGAGGGGGAGGAGAGAAAATTTGAGAGTAAAAATGATGAGCTTGAGTGGAGTGTGGTTTTGGGTTAACTCCTCTCTTTATGGTTCATCATGCACTAATTCAATAGTGGAATTTAGAATGTACTAAAGTGCCCTTCTCCAATAACCAAGCAAAAGTGCATGCAAGGGTAGTTTAGTCTTTTGGTGGATAGAAGAAGGTTAGTGGGTATGAATTATCTCGTATGCCCTTTAAATTGAATTTGAGGGTATTTGTATGCATGGACAACTAAGTAATTTACAATTTAAAAATCAACTAATTTATATAAAACAATTTTTATAAATATAAATGCACCTCCATAAATCACAAAATAAATATCAGAAAATAGCTTATGATGTTAGAAATTTAATGATATAAAATTTGAAAATTTATTGTTAAAAAATTTTTAAAATCGACTTTTCATATAAAATGAAGTAATTTTGATTATCATTTAAAAATACTAAATGATAAGATTTTCTTTTCAAATTTTTTTATATAAACTAATACATTAAACATTTAGTTTATAGGCACTCAGTCCTATAGATCATCCATATTTATAATTCCACACAATTTAAATTTTAATTATAAACACATAATTATATATAGATAGGGTTTAGAAATACCGGTCGTAACACTTATGTATAATTATGAATTGTTATAATGGCAAGCAACATGTATCGGAAATCATTTTGTGGTGTAATAACTTATAATTTGTGGGTATTAATGACTTGTATGTTAGTGTTTGTGCCCTAGAGACAACACAATGATGTTTTAGTTTAAGACGTTAGGATTATTAATGTTTATGTTTTATCGATTATTCCCTTTATAATTTATTAATTCTTAATTTAATCTGATATAAATGTTAGATTAATAACTGTCCTTGAAATATGATATGCAATTCTATATCTCTAAGTACGTGACTTAGAAATGAGATTATGAGAATAGTATCAATATTCCTAAAGGTCCCTAGTCGAGTATTATTATTAAGGGAAAATAATAATGCATTAAGACTGGTGTGTTTGTTGACTGATGATCACATCTCATTGATCATAGGTATAGTGATACTAAAGTCAAAAACACAGGCAGATGTATATGTACATGGTGCTGGACAGACCCAATGTGAGATTCTACATGTATGTTGTGTCATAAGTAATTCTCACAGTGATAATGATGTAATGGTCCTTAGACCTGAAGTCATTATATTTCTATATGAGAATTAATATATATTGATTCCATTAAAAGTTATCCTTGACCGGGTAATGATAAAAGTAGACATTGGGTATATTATGAATCATGTGAGAAGTATGAATGATCTAGATGGGATTTAACCCTCCTATTTTAGGAGTGATATTATTGGCCTTTTGTGTGAGCTAGATATGAAATGCGTGGCCACGCTCAAATGTTGATTTGATATGATAGTCTACTCATTGATCAAGGAAAGTTGGATTAAACTATGATGAGGATGACACATTACATGCCTCTAGTTTAATCTATAATATTTGGTTAAAGGGATTATATTACATTGTACATTATTCACGAAAGGTTTAATCGATCACTGATTCAATTATTATTACTTGGGTAGCAATGATGTATTATTAGATGCCGCTCATTGTTTACGATTTTAAATTAGATTTAAAATTATTTGCCAACGTAATAATAACCTATAGGGTCACACACTAAGAATGTTGAAGGATTATCTAATTTAAATTGGATTTAAATTATATTAAATTAATTTGAATTATTTATAATATTAATTAAGTATGACTTAATTAATTAGATAAATATTGATATTCGAATTTACTAATATTAATTATGAAATTCAGTTGTTAAATAATTAAGCGTGACTTAATTATTATACAAATAGGAATTTCGAATTAATAATAACTCCTAATTACTTAAGAGTTATAATTCTTATTATACTCTCTATATTATATCTCTTGTGTGGCTGATTTTGTATGAAAGACTTTTACTAAAAGCCTAGCCACCAAGGGAGAAGATGGAGAGAGCAAGAAGAAACGAGTTTGTGCTAGTACACATTCAATCTTTGCGTTCAAGCATTCGTGTGGATACCGATAGAGCGTAAATCACGAGAGCGGGATGCGTGGTGATTAAACAAGCTTTGGATCTCCATTAATCAACCAATTTGTAAAGCTTCTTAAGGTAAACAATCTGATCTACGAATTAAATATCTATTTTTTGCATGGATCCTGCGGTGGATTTTGAAAATTCTGATTTTTCACGTTTTTAATTACTGTTTTTGTTGCATTTATGTGCTCAAACCCCAACAATGGCATCAGAGCTACTTGCGAAAAGTGTTTAATTCATTTATGTGTTTACTGGTTTAATGATGATAACATGTATACAATATTTCCATGACTATTATGTATGCGATTTTGTATATTTTACATGTTGTTATATTTATATATACGTATGTATATATATGTTTTGAATATATGACATTCATGAGAGTTGTATAATCATATGATGATTATATAATCTGTATATATACTGATATATACATGTTTTGTGTTTTTTTATTATAAGAATCGTATTTCATACGATTCTGGATGCAGCGAATTTGCTGAAATCTGTGTCCGGTGTCCGATTTTGGCAAACGAATATGCTATTTCATATGGAATCTAGCGTCTGAACGTAATAGATAGCTAAAGCTATCATTGACTGATCTGTAAGGCGTTTGACGTTGTGTAGGCCCTGTAATCTGTGATTTAATGTTATCAGATTTAATTTCAATTTTTTTTATTTTTTCAATATTTGGTTTTTATGATTAGATCATGATGGGTATGATATGTTAAGATCGGATTGTTACAACCGGTATTTTCGTGTAATATTATTTGTGGATTTGGTATAATATTAAAGCCGAATGAAATATATTCAATGATTGTACGCTTGTGTGAGTGAAAATTTCTGCATTATAAATTTGCTTTATGTATTATATGATTTTTCAAAGCGAGAGTTTATTTAAATTCTTTATTTTTGATTTATAAGGAATTTCTAAGCCTTGGAAGAATTTTCTTTTAAAAGGGATTTTGTTCACAAATTTTGAAAATGATTTTAAAAAGTCTCTAAAAATCCAAGTTATTTTATGGTATAAATTTTATAATTTTTGAACTTATATTTTATTTTATAAAAATAAATCTTTACAAATTTTATTTGTTATAATTAGGAAATTACATAGCTATCCTTGCATGCAAATACTCTTCCATTTAACTAAGGGGCAAGGAAGACATTTCCAACCCCACTCACTTTCATTTTACTAACCAAGTTACCACTTTGTTCTTGCATGCAAATCTACCTAACTTTAGCTAGAAGGATACTTGTGTCATTTCTTAAATCCACTCACTTGGGGTCAAATCAAAAGCATAAAAACCAAACAAATATGATTACCACTTCATTTTTCACTCCACCATTCCACACCTCCCTCCTTCTTTTTCCCCTCCTCTCGGCTCTCCCCTCCCACTCTCGGCTAAAAGCTGAAACCCCCTCCCCATTTTTTTTCTTCAATCCTCTACCAAGCTTCCACTCTTTACACAAGTAAAAGTTACTTCCCATACCATGATCACTCATATTTCAAAGAGTTTTGAATAGAAAGTTTAAGTTTTGAAGTTGCATGTTAAGGTTCTAGTTGGAACTCAAAGTACAACCTTGATTCTTGTGAGTTTAGGGTTATTTTTGAGAGGACTACAAGGATTGGATAAGTGCCAAGTCTTGAGAGTGAAACTCTTGATGATTAAATGGCCATTCCCATCCATTTCATTCGGCCATGACCATATGGGAGCCGAATGAATGGTCCTTAAGACTATTCTTGTTGCTTAACTAAAGTTTTGCATGTTTATGTGATAATAACTTGAATTTATGGTGAAAATTGGATAAAACTCTTTGCATGCTAAGTGATCATCTAGGTATATCTTATGCTAGGTTTGCATGTCAATTTTATGATAGAATATAAGTAAAAAATGTGTTGTTTTGGTTTGCAAAACCCGAGGACATGCATGCATGTGGATTTCTCTTAGAATGTTGTAAGATTTTGATCATTTGGAAAGATTTTGTTAGAAAGCCTTAATTTCAGTAGGAATAATGTGTTAATATTGATTTATGCTTCTTGTTGCATGATAAAAATTCATGGTTATCTTTTTATAAAATTGCATATCTTGTTGTTTCAAAAGCATGAAGATTTGTGATTTGTGAAGTGTAGTTTCTTTTGTTTAGCCATAATTGTACCTTAGGTAAGGATGATCTCACCCAAGGTTATTTTGAGAATAAGGGAGTTAGTTCAGTATATTACCATGTATAAGTCTTGGTTTAAGTATTGAGTTGTTGTTAGTTGAGTTTGTCAAGTCAAAAACCTTGGAAAATGAGAGTTATAGTTTCTGCAGAAAATCAGTTTAGTACCCTGAGGTTTAGAATGAGTTTTGACCATGTCATTGATGTGCACTTTGAGGCCCAAGCTACCAGAAGTTAGTATTGGGAGTATATAAAAGGTTTTAGGAGTTGGTTGGAGGTTTGCATGTCATTTGGTTAGGTGCACAAGTAGAATAACGAAATCTGTCCAGCAGGGGACAGTTTTGTTGTAACTTAGAAATAGGAAGATTTGACCATGTCAAGGGTAGGCCCTCATTAGGCCCTATTGGGCCTTAGTTAGAGGGAGTGTCAGAGAAGTTTTTCCAACCATAGTTCACAGGATATGAGTTAGAACCATGTGTCACAAGTTAATTCAAATCAGGGCGTTTTCTGCCCAGAAAAACAGGGGAACCTTGGAATTTTAGCTTAGGCCCAAGAAGGCCCAAGCCAGGCCCTTGAGCCACATCAAGTTTTTGAGATGCCCTTAGGTCAGGAGAGTCTTGTGTAAAAGTTTTGAAGGAAAACTTGTAGTTTAAGAGTGTCTAATGCACTCAAGAAACTATAGTTGTCATTCTAAAATTTGCACCAGTGAGCACTTTCACTTATCACATAGTTTTAGAACACTTAGAAGTGAGTATTAGGTCGACCACCATAGTTGTAAGATAGTATAAGGTCAGTAGAGAAAAAGGCACAAGTAAGGGTCAATAGGGTTTGGATAATTTAGGAAAGGCACATCGAGTTAGGAAGCCAAAATTAGAAGACCTTGTCTAGTTTAGCGACCAAGTGACTTAAGTTGTGAGTCGAGATCATCCAAGCCTAGTGTCGCATTATGGTGTATATGGTGTTATTTGGTATTAATATATGATATGAGAATATGTGGCTATGTGTGTACTTTTATAATTTAAAGGTGAATATAAAATTAAGTGCATATAGGCCTAAGTGCCATTCGTGTTTAATTTCGGGTTGTAAATAGGTTAAGATGGTAAGAATGTATTATAATGAGGATTATTATTTATGTAGGACCTCGAGACGAGGGAAAACTTGCCATAAAGGTCGAGTGAAGCTCCAGTTGTTGCTCCTACCAGTCAGACCAGACCAGCCTTTCTCAAGGCAAGTGATTCAACTTGACCTTCGTATTTACTATAAACAGTTCATATATATATCGATGCCATTATCCTGAGTCATTTTGATATGTTTAAATCAAGCGTATCTTTCATTTATCTTTGAATTATATAGAAATGCCATGAACCCTCGAGTATGTATTGCAAGTAGTTCAAAAGTCTTTTCATGATAGTTAAATGCCATGATAAAATGAAGAGTTGTTATATTACTTGATTGATCCTCTTGATTAACATGCTGATGATTCCTAAGTATTGATATCTCATCCTGATACTTGAACCCCTATAGAACCTTACCTTGAACACTGAAAGTCAGATACTTATCAAAGTGATTCCTTATTGATTGATACCCCTCTTTCTTATTCTAAAGCTTGACAATTCTGATATATCCTGAGCTAAAAATCATTTCTTCATACCTTAACACCCTTAGTATTCATGAAGCTTACCTCCTTGATGATCCAGCACTTGAACCTTGACGAGAAACCATTGCTTTAAGCCCAGTTTGGCAATACCCCTTCATATTATCCATTAGTCCCACCAAATTTTCCTGTCCAGGTTCTGACATATGAAAACCTTTTGGTTACCCTAATAGAGTAAAGTTTTGAGAATCATGGCCCTGAGATTTAGTACCATATTTCCCGTGTTTCAAGTTGATCTATAATCCCTTAATAAAAATGTTTACTGTTAAAAGAGATTTTGTTATAATTCGGCATCAGTTTTTGAAATAAATAAAATGTGTGTTTTCAGTCCCAAAGGGGGATAAATATTTTCCTTGAATAGTGGATCTGGACTGAGACGCGAGTCCTTTCCACACTTATATTAGGCTTAAAAGTTGCCTAGGGATTCCCGTTAATATTTTAGAACCCAGCGAGGTTCGGGATTACTTCGCGGCTGATCACCGGCTGTAATCCGTAGCGTCATAAAATGATTTTGATTAAGACATGATTTTAAAATTGTTTTGATACAAGCAAAATGATACCATCTCACATAAGTTTTATCTCTCGTTATCATTGGTTATGTCTTTCCATTGTCATTCTTAAAGGTATATCTCGATTTATGTTTGTATCGTACTGTTAGCACTTGTTGAGCATTTGGCTCACTTCTTGCTTTACCCTGATATTACAGCTAGCAGCTATGGTTAGATTCAAGCAGACTGCCCGTAAGACCTGTGATGCTAATGCTTATGTTCGAGCTCAGGTAGAATAAGTAATAATAGTTTGTGTGAGGACTCAGTAATTGTAATCAGATGTAATAGTTGGTAGTGTTGGGCTGTTCCAAACCCTAAACTGTAAGATCTTGGAGTTGGTTGTGTATTCTTCCCTTAAAATGTTGTAATAGCTATATTTATTTTGCTGTTTAAGTTGGGGGTGTGACAGGTTTTGGTATCAGTGCCTCGGCTTAGAGTCCCTGGACAGCCCAAATAGGTTATAGGATATGTGTGTAGGTTATTGATAATATGCGAGAGAGTAGGTTAAGTAAAGTATTATTAATACTCCTTTTATTGGTTGTCAGCAAAGGGCGCATTCCTCGTCATCCTCTGGGTCGGACGACACTATTGCTTTCACAGTGTATGCTGAGTTGAGGCGCGAGTTCGACATGCTTCAGGGCAAGTACGACCGACTGATAGACCGACTGAAGAACGTGTATCCGGACAGCCGAAACTACGAAGGGAAGCCCAAGGAGCAGATGACTGCGAGGCTTGAGACCTTGGTTCAGTACGTCAACACTAAGCTTGAGGAGATGCCAGCGCACCGGGACCGCACCAGCCAGTATGTCATTCAGATGGTGGCGGATGAGCTCCAGAGCATTGTGAAGACGCTTCGAGAGGAAAAGACTACCAAGCCCCGTTCAGATGGAGTGGAGCCTTAGTTCTTTCCATTTACCTTTCATGTTGTTGTATTGTCAGACTCTGTGGAATCCCCAGTTGTTTCCGTTGTTCCTTTAAATAAGCCTGTTATTCCTAGAATCAGACTATGTCCCAATCCTATGTACTGTGACCTTTACAATTTCAATAATTATGTTCTATTGTTCCATTTGCTCTCAACTGTTATTTTACATTTTTTTATATATATATGCATCACCATATCTGCTTAATTTGGAAACTTGACCCCATATGTAAATAAGAATGCCATGCGATACCCTCGAATCATTTTATCATTCATATTTGTTTTGACATAACTCTTATTTCAGGATCATGCCTCCCAAAAAGAAGAACCCAACAACCACATCCACCACAGACCCAAACATTCTTCGATTACTGGAAACCTTACAACAGCAGACCAATGCTATAGCTCAACAACAACTAATTCTTCAACAACGAATTGAAAACCAAGATAACCGTGAGCCACACCAACCACCTGAACCACCAGTACCACCTAGACAAATTGTCACTTTCAAGGCTTTTCAGAATGTGAATCCACCTGTATTTCATGATACCACTGATCCAGTGATAGCTAACAATGGATCAAGGAGATGGAAAGGGCTTTTGAGTTGGTACAGTTAGGAGATGATCAGAAGACGCTGTATGCCACTTACTTCTTGAAGGGAGAAGTCATCTATTGGTGGGAATCAGTAAAAGCCATGGAAGTCACTCAGCAGGTTTCTTGGGAGAGATTTAAGAAGTTATTTCTGGACAAGTATTACCCTAAGTACATGCAGAATCAGATGGAGCTAAAATTTCTTGAGTTGAAGCAATGGAACATGACTGTATTGGAGTATAAGAAGAAGTTCACTGAGTTGTCAAGGTTTGTGACAAAGTATACCAGCACTGAGGAGGAAAAAGCAAAGAAATTTCAGCAAGGATTGGAGCCTTGGATCAGAGATAGGGTGGCTATGTTTGAGCTTGAAACTTATGCGGGAGTAGTACAGAAAGCTGCTCTGATTGAGAATAATGGGATACAGTCAAGGAAAGAGAGGGATAACAAGAAGAGGAAGGTTCCATTTTATGGAGAAAAGTCTGAAGCCGGAAGTTCACAAGATCGGAATGTAAAAAGGATGGGTTTCCAGAAGGGTGGAAATTTTCAAAAGAAAGGAAATTTAGGTAAAAGGCAAGAGTCGAAGGGGAACAGTCAGGCAAGCCAAGGGCAAGTTGGAGAAAACGGGTTCCAGAGGCCAGAATGCAAGCACTGCGGAAGAAGGCACCCCGGAGTGTGTAATAAGCTGAGCATGATATGCTTCAGGTGCAATCAGAAGGGACATTTGGCGAATGAGTGCAAGATGCCGAATCCAGGAGTTACGTGTTACAGGTGTGGGAAGACTGGACACATAGCTAGGGAGTGCAAGGCAACCGGACCAGTTAAAGCTCTGATGAATGTGGCAAGTACCAGTGCAAGTGTTCCAGCTGAGGTATTGGAATTACCTCCACCACCCGCACCAACCCCGCAAGCAACAGTAAGGACATTTGATTTGAAGATGAAGGATGCTGTATAGAATTCGGAGGTGATAGCAGGTACACTTTTACTCAATAATGTCAAAGCTAAAGTATTGATTGATTCGGGAGCAACAAGATCTTTCATATCAGAATCTTTTGTTGATAAGCTTCAATGTGATAAAATGGTTATGAGTGAGGTAGTAAATGTGGTAATTGCGAACCATTAGGAGATACTTGTGAATCAATTTCGTCCAAAATGTGAGATTGATATTTCGGGGTATAAGTTTTCAGCCGACTTGATACTCTTCAAATTGGGAGAGTTTGACATAATTTTAGGAATGGATTGGTTAGGAGAGAATAACGCTCAGATTAATTGTAAGACCAAGAAAGTGCATTTAAAGACGAAGAGTGGAGAGAAGGTAGTATTTAAGGGGCAGAGGCAAGAGCAATTATTTCTTACAATTGTTCAGGCTAAGAAGCTACTTAGAAAAGGTTGTGAGTCATTCCTAGCTTATGTAGTGGATTCGGAAAAAGGCATCCCCAGTATGGAAGATATCCCTGTAGTTAACGAGTTCCCAGATGTGTTTCCCGATGAACTACCAGGCTTACCACCAGATCAACAAATCGAGTTCGAAATCAACCTTGCTCCAGGAACGGAACCAGTTTCAAAGGCCCCATATAGGATGGCACCAGCAGAAATGAAAGAGTTGGTGAGCCAGCTACAAGAATTATTGGATAAGGGAGTGATACGGCCAAGTGCGTCGCCATGGGGAGCACCTGTTCTGTTTGTAAAGAAGAAAGATGGGAGTATGCGTTTATGCATAGATTATCGGGAGTTGAATAAGGTAACGATCAAGAACCGCTACCCGCTACCAAGGATAGATGACCTTTTTGATCAGTTGAAGGGAGCAAAATGCATTTCGAAGATTGATTTGAGATCGGGATACCATCAATTAAAGATCAAAGAAGAAGATGTTCCCAAGACCGTATTCAGGACCAGATATGGGCATTATGAATTCCTAGTAATGCCGTTTGGATTGACCAACGCTTCGGCCGCATTTATGGATCTGATGAATCGGGTATTTAAGAAGTATTTGGACAAATTTGTCGTGGTATTCATTGATGACATCCTTATTTATACTAAATCGGAAGAAGAACATAAGCAGCACCTCTGGATAGCATTGGAGATACTCCGACAAGAGAAGTTGTATGCCAAGTTTACCAAATGTGAGTTTTGGTTAAAGGAAGTTCAATTTTTGGGGCATGTCATTGGAAATGAGGGAGTTAAAGTGAATCCGGCAAAGATTGAGGCAGTTATGAGTTGGGAGAGGCCAAAGACTCCTACGGAAGTGCGAAGTTTTCTAGGATTGGTCGGATACTATAGAAGATTCGTCAAGGATTTCTCGAAGATCGCCACGCCATTGACCAAGTTAACCAGAAAGAATCAAAAGTTTGAATGGAGTGCAGAATATGAAGATAGCTTTCAAGAGTTGAAGCAGAAGTTGGTAACAGCTCCGGTGTTAGTAACTCCAGATGACCAAGGAAACTTTGTAATATTCAGCGACGCTTCACATAAGGGTTTGGGTTGTGTGTTGATGCAACACAGTAAAGTGATCGCGTATGCGTCAAGACAGTTGAAACCGCATGAGTTAAAGTACTCGACGCATGACCTGGAACTAGCCACCATAGTGTTCGCACTCAAGATTTGGAGACACTACCTCTATGGAGGGAAGTGTGAAATCTACACGGATCACAAGAGTTTAAAGTACATTTTACTCAGAAAGAGCTCAATATGAGGCAGAGGAGATGGCTGGAATTGATCAAGGACTATGACTGTTCGATAAATTACCATCCTGGAAAGGCGAATGTAGTGGCCGATGCTCTGAGTAGGAAGGAGAGACTGAATATGATGATAACATCAAAAGAGTTATCTGAAGAAATCGAAAGATTGGAATTGGAACTTTGTGCTTATGGAAAAGTCAAGGAAGTTTGTCGTGCAATGACCTTTCAGCCAACACTAGTGGAAAAGATAAAGAAGTGTCAAGAAGAAGTAATGGAGAAAGAGAAGAATCAGTTATCTGGAGTGGAGATTAATACTCAAAAGGATGAGCAAGGGATACTAAGGTTTTCATCCAGAATATGGATTCCTCATGTACTTGAATTAAAGAATGAGATCCTCCATGAAGCCCACAATTCGAAATTTTCAATCCACCCGGGAAGCACCAAGATGTATCGAGACTTAAAGAAGAACTTTTGGTGGCCAAATATGAAGCGAGACATGGCAGAATGGGTTGCGAAGTGCTATACTTGTCAGAAAGTGAAGGCAGAACATCAACGACCAAGCGGATTAATTCAGCCCCTGAAGATTTCAGAATGGAAATGGGAAAATATCGCTATGGACTTTATAGTAGGACTACCGCGAACGAAATCCGGACATGACGCAATATGGGTTATAGTTGATCGTCTTACGAAGTCGGCGCATTTCCTTCCAATAAATGAGAAGTTGTCACTGGATAAGTTGGTTCATCTGTATGTGCGCGAAATCGTACTAAGGCATGGAGTACCCGTATCAATAGTTTCAGACAGAGATCCCCGATTTAATTTGAGATTTTGGAAGCAATTTCAGGAATGTCTTGGCACGAAGTTGAATATGAGCACGGCGTACCACCCGCAGACTGATGGCCAGAGTGAAAGGACAATTCAAACAATTGAAGATATGTTGCGCAGTTGTGCAATTGATTTTGCAGGAAGTTGGGACGATCATTTGCCGTTGATTGAATTCTCTTACAACAACAGCTATCATTCCAGTATCGGCATGCCACCATACGAAGCTTTGTACGGGAGAAAATGTAGATCACCAACAAATTGGGATGAAGTAGGGGAAGGAAGAATTCTCGGCTCGGAATTGGTACAACAGTTGCATGACTCGGTCAAGTTAATTCAAACAAGGTTGCTTGCTGCTCAAGATAGACAGAGGAAGTATGCGGATCCAGCGCGTAAGGATGTTCAATTCCAAATTGGCGAAGCCGTGTTGCTAAAGGTGTCACCTAGAAAATGATTGATGAGATTTGGCAAGAAAGAGAAGTTAGCACCTAGATACATAGGTCCTTTTGAGATTTTGAGTCAAGTGGGAAAGGTGGCCTACGAGTTGGCCTTACCACCTCAGTATCAGCATGTGCATAATGTGTTCCATGTGTCATTGCTTAAGAAGTATAATCCTGACGCTAGCCATGTGATAGAATATGAACCTGTAGAAATTCAGGCAGACCTGTCATTTGTGGAGCAACCGGTTACAATACTCGATTGGCAAGTAAAGAGTCTGATATGCGTTCCCGATATCCTCATCTGTTCTCTTAGATTCTGGGGACAGAATCCCTTAAGGGGGAGATGATGTTACAACCGGTATTTTCGTGTAATATTATTTGTGGATTTGGTATAATATTAAAGCCGAATGAAATATATTCAATGATTGTACGCTTGTGTGAGTGAAAATTTCTGCATTATAAATTTGCTTTATGTAGTATATGATTTTTCAAAGCGAGAGTTTATTTAAATTCTTTATTTTTGATTTATAAGGAATATTCTAAGCCTTTGAAGAATTTTCTTTTAAAAGGGATTTTGTTCACAAATTTTGAAAATGATTTTAAAAAGTCTCTAAAAATCCAAGTTATTTTATGGTATAAATTTTATAATTTTTGAACTTGTATTTTATTTTATAAAAATAAATCTTTACAAATTTTATTTGTTATAATTAGCAAATTACATAGCTATCCTTGCATGCAAATACTCTTCCATTTAACTAAGGGGCAAGGAAGACATTTCCAACCCCAATCACTTTCATTTTACTAACCAAGTTACCACTTTATCCTTGCATGCAAATCTACCTAACTTTAGCTAGAAGGATACTTGTGTCATTTCTTAAATCCACTCACTTGGGGTCAAATCAAAAGCATAAAAACCAAACAAATATGATTACCACTTCATTTTTCACTCCACCATTCCACACCTCCCTCCTTCTTTTTCCCCTCCTCTCGGCTCTCCCCTCCCACTCTCGGCTAAAAGCCGAAACCCCCTCCCCATTTTTTTTCTTCAATCCTCAACCAAGCTTCCACTCTTTACATAAGTAAATGTTACTTCCCATACCATGATCACTCATATTTCAAAGAGTTTTGAACATAAAGTTTAAGTTTTGAAGTTGCATGTTAAGGTTCTAGTTGGAACTCAAAGTACAACCTTGATTCTTGTGAGTTTAGGGTTGTTTTTGATAGGACTACAAGGATTGGATAAGTGCCAAGTCTTGAGAGTGAAACTCTTGATGATTAAATGGCTATTGCCATCCATTTTATTCGGCCATGACCATACGGGAGCCGAATGAATGGTCCTTAAGACTATTCTTGTTGCTTAACTAAATTTTTGCATGTTTATGTGATAATATCTTGAATTTATGGTGAAAATTGGATAAAACTCTTTGCATGCTAAGTGATCATCTAGGTATATCTTATGCTAGGTTTGCATGTCAATTTTATGATAGAATATAAGTAAAAAATGTGTTGTTTTGGTTTGCAAAACCCGAGGACATGCATGCATGTGGATTTCTCTTAGAATGTTGTAAGATTTTGATCATTTGGAAAGATTTTGTTAGAAAGCCTTAATTTCAGTAGGAATAATTTGTTAATATTGATTTATGCTTCTTGTTGCATGGTAAAAATTCGTGGTAATCTTTTTATAAAATTGCATATCTTGTTGTTTCAAAAGCATGAAGATTTGTGATTTGTGAAGTGTAGTTTCTTTTGTTTAGCCATAATTGTACCTTAGGTAAGGATGATCTCACCCAAGGTTATTTTGAGAATAAGGGAGTTAGTTCAGTAGATTACCATGTATAAGTCTTGGTTTAAGTATTGAGTTATTGTTAGTTGAGTTTGTCAAGTCAAAAACCTTGGAAAATGAGAGTTATAGTTTCTGCAGAAAATCAGTTTAGTACCCTGAGGTTTAGAATGAGTTTTGACCATGTCATTGATGTGCACTTTGAGGCCCAAGCTACCATAAGTTAGTATTGGGAGTATATAAAATGTTTTAGGAGTTGGTTGGAGGTTTTCATGTCATTTGGTTAGGTGCACAAGTAGAATAACAAAATCTGTCCAGCAGGGGACAGATTTGTTGTAACTTATAAATAGGAAGATTTGACCATGTCAAGGTTAGGCCCTCATTAGGCCCTATTGGGCCTTAGTTAGAGGAAGTGTCAGAGAAGTTTTTCCAACCATAGTTCACAGGATATGAGTTAGAACCATGTGTCACAAGTTAATTCAAGTCAGGGCGTTTTTTGCCCAGAATAACAGGGGAACCTTGGATTTTTAGCTTAGGCCCAAGAAGTCCCAAGCCAGTCCCTTGAGCCACATCAAGTTTGTGAGATGCTATTAGATCAGGAGATTATTGTGTAAAAGTTTTGAAGGAAAACTTGTAGTTTAAGAGTGTCTAATGCTCTCAAGAAACTATAGTTGTCATTCTGAAATTTGCAACAGTTAGCCCTTTCACTTATCACATAGTTTTAGAACACTTAGAAGTGAGTATTAGGTCGACCACCATAGTTGTAAGATATTATAAGGTCAGTAGAGAAAAAGGCACAAGTGAGGGTCAATAGGTTTTGGATAATTTAGGAAAGGCACATCGAGTTAGGAAGCCAAAATTAGAAGACCTTGTCTAGTTTAGCGACCAAGTGACTTAAGTTGTGAGGCGAGATCATCCAAGCCTAGTGTCGCATTATGGTATATATGGTGTTATTTGGTATTAATATATGATATGAGAATATGTGGCTATGTGTGTACTTTTATGATTTAAAGGTGAATATAAAATTAAGTGCATATAGGCCTAAGTGCCATTCGTATTTAATTTCGGGTTGTAAATAGGTTAAGATGGTAAGAATATATTATAATAAGGATTATTATTTATGTAGGACCTCGAGACGAGGGAAAACTTGCCATAAAGGTCGAGTGAAGCTCCAGTTGTTGCTCCTACCAGTCAGACCAGACCAGCCTTTCTCAAGGCAAGTGATTCAACTTGACCTTCGTATTTACTATAAACAGTTCATATATATCGATGTCATTATCCTGAGTCATTTTGATATGTTTAAATCAAGCGTATCTTTCATTTATCTTTGAATTATATAGAAATGCCATGAACCCTCGAGTATGTATTGCAAGTAGTTCAAAAGTCTTTTCATGATAGTTAAATGCCATGATAAAATGAAGAGTTGTTATACTACTTGTTTGATCCCCTTGATTAACATGCTGGTGATTCCTAAGTATTGATATCTCATCCTGATACTTGAACCCCTATAGAACCTTACCTTGAACCCTGAAAGTCAGATACTTATCAAAGTGATTCCTCATTGATTGATACCCCTCTTTCTTATTCTAAAGCTTGACAATTCTGATATATCCTGAGCTAAAAATCATTTCTTCATACCTTAACACCCTTAGTATTCATGAAGCTTACCTCCTTGATGATCCAGCACTTGAACCTTGACGAGAAACCATTGCTTTAAACCCAGTTTGGCAATACCCCTTCATATTATCCATTAGTCCCACCAAATTTTCCTGTCCAAGTTCTGACATATGAAAACCTTTTCGTTACCCTAATAGAGTAAAGTTTTGAGAATTATGGCCCTGAGATTTAGTACCATATTTCCCGTGTTTCGAGTTGATCTATAATCCCTTAATAAAAATGTTTACTGTTAAAAGAGATTTTGTTATAATTCGGCATCAGTTTTTGAAATAAATAAAATATGGGTTTTCAGTCCCAAAGGAGGATAAATGTTTTCCTTGAATAGTGGATCTGGACTGAGACGCGAGTCCTTTCCACACTTATATTAGGCTTAAAAGTTGCCTAGGGATTCCCGTTAATGTTTTAGAACCCAGCGAGGTTCGGGATTACTTCGCGGCTGATCACCGGCTGTAATCCGTAGCGTCATAAAATGATTTTGATTAAGACATGATTTTAAAATTGTTTTGATACAAGCAAAATGATGCCATCTCACATAAGTTTTATCTCTCGTTATCATTGGTTATGTCTTTCCATTGTCATTCTTAAAGGTATATCTCGATTTATGTTTGTATCGTACTGTTAGCACTTGTTGAGCATTTGGCTCACTTCTTGCTTTACCCTGATATTACAGCTAGCAGCTATGATTAGATTCATGCAGACTGCCCGTAAGACCTGTGATGCTGATGCTTATGTTCGAGCTCAGGTAGAATAAGTAATAATAGTTTGTGTGAGGACTCGGTAATTGTAATCAGATGTAATAGTTGGTAGTGTGGGGCTGTTCCAAACCCTAAACTGTAAGATCTTGGAGTTGGTTGTGTATTCTTCCCTTAAAATGTTATAATAGCTATATTTATTTTGCTGTTTAAGTTGGGGGTGTGACACGGATTATGTGTTTTAACATATTATTATGTGTTAATTGAGCATGGTGGATGGTTATGGCTTATGACCTTAGGTTAATGGTTTTGATTTTTCAAATACGGCTTGCATGTCGTTTAATCTTGTGATTATTAAATCTCGAATGTAACTCGAGTTCTTCTTGTAAGTTCATTAGATTAGTTTTCATATTTCATTCTTGTAATGTACATGAAGACATGAAGATTTAAAGATCAAGGTAATCCCACACAAAGGCCATCCAAAGAAGTAATACAAGAAAGAAGACATGTCATAGTTAGCCTGTATTTATTTTCCACCTTAGATTGACCAAGATCTTTGTCATTAGCTTGATAAAGATCACATAGGATGAATCCATAACTAACCACGTTTATTTATTGAACTTTACATATATATGCACTTTAGACCCCCAGATCCGGGGTCAGGGATCCGGGTCGTCACGGTCTTTCTTTCCACAATTATCACTTAACTTAATTAATAATAAACAACCTCAAGCTGTGACCCCACACTAACACACACCACCACACGTCATAGTCTCAGAGATGAAATTGAAATAAGTACAAGTATTTGAATCCACAATTAAAAGTTATTACAACCCCAAAATGATTACTTGATAAATTTACAGTTAATTGCCATTATCTGCCACAAGTTATAATTATACAATATTTGGTTCCCAAAAGTAGAATGTCTGATCTACAGGTACATCTACCTCTGCTGCTATAGCAACTACGATCTCAACGGGAAGGCGCGGGGTGCTTCCCACGCTCTTGCGCTGGGTCTGCTTGAGCCTGACCATCTTTCCTAACTATTGTTGTGTGATGAAGAAATGAAGCAAGAGTGAGCATTACAGCTCGCAAGATAATATATAGTGATAATAATAATACAAGCATCTGAATGGATACTTACTAGAATCCTTTATCATGTGTAAGGTAATTACTTACTGGATATAAGTTTAAAAGAAGATGAAGTTACCAATTACTTCACTATACTTATACCATTTTTAGAAATCTATTTGAACTACTACTGCTCAAAGTATAATAAGGTTCAAGAGGTCATCCCATAGATGAGACCATAAATTAAAACTTGAATATATTCAATCTTTGAAATATTTTTAAAAGAAATGAAGTTACGAGATACTTCATTCAATGGAAACACCAATAAAACTGTTTGACCCTGTCAATGCTTCGGCAACCACCCATTCGTAGCCTTTCGATCAAAATACTACGGGTAGTGTTGCAGAATTATCCAACTGGATGATGAACTCATTACGGGAGTTTGCCGCACCAGGAAGACCACTTACGATGATCAGTCGTAGTAGTACAACCCCACCATTTTCTACATGTAGAGGAGAACCTGTCGGATTTACTTGTCAACCGAACACTGAACTCCTAAGGAATGGACCGCCTTAGCGGAACTTCCAGGCCATTTGGGCCAATATAATAAGGCTGGGCCGGCGCTACTCGACCACTTATGCCACTCCCAGTTCAGATGAAATCCATGACTCTGAAACGTAAAGCTCGTCCCCCCTTTCCCCAAGTAGAAAATTGTTGATACGGCTCCACCAAGAAGTCGTATCTAGTTGGAAAGGAAAACTCACCGATATTTCCCAGGCGATGCCTGTTAGTGGATTAACTTGTTCCAAGAATTTTACTTCCCGAGTGTTGGGTAAGTAATCAAAATTCTTTTATCAAGACAGCAACCTTGTTGCGAATATAAAACACACCACAGAGCCGGATCCCTCAGGTTTTGAGCGAGTATTTAAATCCCCTTCGAAAGGAGGATCTTAAATATAAAAATGAGTTTTGGGATCCGCTCTAACTTTTAAAAATCATTTTGAAGACTCGCAAAACATTTTTGAGAATGTTCGGAGTGATGCTGATTTAACAAAATAAATCAGTCCCAATATATTAGAAAATATCTGAATATTATTATTTAAATAATATTCCCATAAAGAATAATCTTTATAAAAATAATTGAAGTAGAAGTTTTAAAACTTATACTTGAAATGAATATTAAATAACCAAAGATATACTTATACCAAGGTACTATCTTTATTTGAATAATCAAAAGTGAGTTTGATTATCGACACCTTATTCTTTAATAAAATAAAGAATATATCTCAGCAAATAATCGGAGTCATAGATCCTCAAATGAATATTCAAATAATATTCAATAAATAAAATAAGCTGAGTCATAAGCCCTCGAATGAATATTCGAAATAATATTCAATAAATAATATAAAGTTATCGAATAAACCTTATTCGATTAATAGTTTTGAAAACTATAACCATATATATATAAATATATATACCATATATATATAAATATATATATAAAATCTACTCGGGATCCTCTACTCCCGATTTTAGAAAATGTTTTCACCTTTGGGTCCCTATACTAAGGGTATATGCAAATTACCGCTATTCTCTAGCATATGTATTATCAACTGAACCAACAAATATATATGGTAAGAATACGAAACAGGCATGCATATGTACCATATCACATGCTACAATATATCGCAAGAATTTGCTAATTTAACCATCATGCATCTATCACAAGATAATGCATATACAAGTGTATACATCACAACAACAGTATAACGGATAGAAAACTTGCCTGATCGACTGAGGGTGATTAATGGCTTGGGACGAGTCTGGTAACCTATAAACAACATGTGAGTTGGAATTAAACCAAAGTCACTTGTAAATCTATACTTTAACCAAATTAGACTCTAACGCTCGCTTTGCGCTTACTGATTCTCTTAAGTCACTCGAGTACCCTCGGTTCCCCCATTTTTAATAATTTAACCATTACGAGTTTTAAGGCGATTCCTTCGCGAGTGTCTTACCAACTGCCTAACACACTTAACATAATTGTTTCATACATTAATTAACCCTTAAAGGTCTTTAACCTATGTTCCAAAGTAAGGCGAGGGGAAATGTTTCGTTCGCGAAACGCCGTTACTTAAAATGGTCGTTTCTCCTAAACTATACATCGGAATCAAACGAACTACATATCAAAACGAAGCTCATAACATGACTATCTAAACATGGCAATGGTCAAAATATAGCAGGGGGTTCTCGGGTCCTAATGTTATGAACAAAAACAGTCTAAAGCAAATCGGACATTACGACGGCTATGTTTACGCGATTTCCAAATTTTATACCATTCCAATTCAATCATCAAACAACCCCAATCCATTCATACAATCAAAGTCCATCCATATCACATTACAACAGCGCCAAATCAACTCATTATAATCAATTTACTTAATCCTAAAACTTGAATTTAAACTATACTACATTCTTTAACCAAATCATAAGATTTCAACATTCCAATCTCCACCATTCAAACCCAACTCTAACCCAACAATCATTAAGCTACTCTAATACCATAACAACCAAAATCATCCTAATATACAAAGTAAAGCTAGGGTTTGGAGATGATATACCTTCCTTGAAGTGGTGTGAGTAGCTAGGAAGCCTTAGGAAGCCTTGAGGAGTCTTAGGGATGCTTGGATCTTAAAGGAAAAACAAGAAAAATCAAGTTAAAAACCTTGAAATCACTATTCATTGTCTTCTTCATTGATTTCTTGGAGAAGATAGAGAATGAATTGGAGGCTTAAACTCATAATATAGCCATAACTATGCATAAGGAATACTAGAGAATTATCTTACCAATTTAGGAAGCTTGGATCTTGGATTTTGAAAATTTTTCCCTTTGAAAATGTAAAAAGCCGAGAGCAAGTTCTTGGTGAAGAGAAATAGAATTCTTTAGTTTTGATGAAAATGATTTGTTTTGGCTTGGTGGATGTAGTTTTGTTTTTTGTTTTGGTTAATTACCTTTTTAGCCTTGAACTTTGTGTGGTTTTAATCCAACCACATGTCCTTCCCTTATGTCATGCTTATGTCATCATGTGATGTCATCCTCCCCTCTTTGTCCTCTTCTCATTGGTTGGGTGACATCATCCTCTCTAATCTCTATGATTAACTTCCTAATTGTTTGCCTAATGACCGCTGATCTGTTATACGGTTCGCTTAACTTTCGTTTTCATTTATCGTTTGAGGGATCATACCCGGGATCTTATTACTTAGGTTCCCTTAACCTTTCTCAATACATTATATTCCTTTTTATGATCCTCTATTAAAATCCTTGAATTTTAAATCCCTTTTTTTTTATCATGTTACCTTATACTCAATTCTTTCTGTATCTAGTGGATTTCTGGGAAAAATCAAAGTGTTCGGAATTGGATTCTGACGATCTTTACATACACTTATATACCATATAGAGTACTAATAAAATCTCAGAATATCCATAACAGAACCCCTACGTAGTGTGGCATGAAAAATTTTCTCATTCAGCTAAAACACTATTCATAAGGGTTACAAAAAGTTCAAAATTTTGGGGGTTATTACAGTCTCCCCTCCTTAAAAGGATTCCGTCCCGGAATCAAATAGAAAACAAATGGGGTACTTTTCTAGCATTGCGCTCTCTAGTTCCCAAGTTGATTCTTCCACATTATGATTCTGTCATAGTACTCTGACTAGCTTGATCACTTTGTTCCGAAGCACCTGCTCATTCTTATCTATAATCTTTACTGGCTTCTCCACGTAAGTCAGATCTGGTTGCATATCCACCTGCTCGTACTCCACTATGTGTCTGGCATCCCGATGATACTTCCTTATCATTGACACATGGAACACATTATGAACTTGGTGTAGGTTTGGGGGTAAGGCTAGCTCGTAAGCCAACTTCCCAATCCGTCTTAATATCTCAAAAGGTCCAATATACCTTGGGCTTAGTTTTCCTTTCTTTCCGAACCTCATTAATCTCTTCCAAGGGGATACCTTCAGCAGTACTAAGTCCCCTACTTCATATTCCTTGTCCTTTCGGGCTAGGTCTGCATATTTCTTCTGTCTGTATTGGGCTGCTACAAGCCGCCCTCTGATAAGATCCACTATGTCTTTGGTCCTTTGGACCACTTCGGGTCCGAGCATCTTCCGTTCTCCTACTTCATCCCAGTATAAGGGAGATCGACACCTTCTTCTGTACAGGGCCTCATAAGGCGGCATTCCGATGCTAGCATGAAAGCTATTGTTATAAGAAAACTCGATCAACGGCAAGTGATCATCCCAACTTCCTTTAAAGTCTATTGCACAGACTCTCAACATATCCTCTAGTGTCTAGATGGTCCTTTCACTCTGCCCATCCGTCTGGGGATGGTACGCGGTGCTCATATTTAACTTGGTCCCCGCACATTCCTGAAAGCTCCTCCAAAATCTGGAGTTGAACCTGGGGTCTCGGTCTGAGACAATGGACGCTGGGACTCCATGTCGCGTCACTATTTCCTTAAGGTAAATATCCACCAGTCTATCGACTGTGTATCTCTCATTGATAGGAATGAAATGAGCTGACTTTGTCAGTCGGTCTATAATTACCCATATGACGTCATGATTGGCTTTCGTCCTTGTCAAGCCTACAACAAAATCCATCGCTATCTGTTCCCATTTCCACTCGGGAATCTCCAGGGGTCCTAAAAATCCACTGGGTTTCTGGTGTTCTGCCTTTACTCTTTGGCAAGTCAAACATTTGTTTACCCATTCTGCTACGTCCCTCTTCATATTGGGCCACCAGTAATATTCCTTCAAATCCCTATACATCTTGGTACTTCCCGGGTGAATGGAATACCTTGAACGATGGCTTTTATCCAAAATCTCATCTTTAAGCTCTTGAACATTTGGAACCCAAATCCGGTAAGAGTACCTCATTATCCCTTTATCATCTTTCTCCGTATGGATCTCTTCTCCAGTCATTGACTCTCTGCCCTCATTCATTATTCTTTCTTGGCACAATCTAATCTTTTCTAATAACTCTGGCTGCATTGATATCTCAAACAGCTTTTCAGTTCCGGTTCCGGTTACCTTTACTTATATTTCCATTCTTTCAAAATCCCTGATTAACTCCTCTGAAGTCGTTATCATTCTGAGTCTTTCCTTTCTACTAAGGGCATCAGCCACCACATTGGCTTTCCCCGGATGATAGGGAATCTCACAATCATAGTCCTTGATTAGTTCTAACCATCTCCTCTGGCGCATGTTGAGCTCTTTCTGCTTAAATATGTACTTGAGGCTCTTATGGTCTGTGAAAATCTCGCACTTCTCTCCATACAAGTAGTGCCTCCAAATTTTTAAGGCAAAAACTATTGCCGCTAGCTCAAGATCATGGGTAGGATATCTAATCTCGTATTCCTTCAGTTGTCTTGATGCATACGCAATCACTTTACCGTGCTGCATAAGCACACACCCTAATCCTTTGTGCGACGCGTCACTATATATCACAAAATCTCCTTTTCCGTCCGGTAATGCCAACACCGGGGCCGTTACCAACCTTTTCTTTAATTCCTGAAAACTGTTCTCGCATTTCTCCGTCCATTCAAACTTCTCTGTCTTACGAGTAAGTCGTGTCAAAGGGGCTGCGATCTTCGCAAAGTCCTGTACAAATCTACGATAGTAGCCGGCCAATCCTATGAAACTCCTTACCTCTGTGGGTGTGGTTGGCCTTTCCCAATTTGAGACCGCCTCTATCTTGGAGGGGTCGACCAATACTCCTTCTTTATTGATCACATGTCCTAAAAACTGTACTTCATTCCGCCAGAATTCACACTTCGAGAATTTGGCAAACAACTGTTCCTCTCTGAGTATTCCTAGAGCTATCCTCAAATGCTCTGCATGTTCTGCCTTAGTCCTTGAGTAGATCAAAATATCATCGATAAAAACTATCACACACTTGTCCAAGTACTTCTTAAATACTCTATTCATTAAATCCATGAAAGCCGCTGGGGCGTTGGTTAATCCAAAGGACATCACCAAGAACTCATAATGCCCATACCTGGTACGGAACGCTGTCTTGGAAATATCTTCGGGTTTAATCTTTAGTTGGTGATATCCAGTTCTCAGGTCAATCTTGGAAAAATAAACAGCATCCTTTAGCTGGTCGAACAGATCGTCTATTCTAGGTAATGGGTACCTGTTCTTTATTGTTAGCTTGTTCAACTCTCGATAGTCGATGCACAGCCTCATGCTCCCATCTTTCTTCTTAACAAATAAAACTGGTGCTCCCCACGGAGACACACTGGGTCTTATCATACCCTTATCCAAGAGTTCCTGCAATTGGATAGCTAATTCCTTCATTTCTAACGGGGCTAACCGGTAAGGTGCTTTTGAAATTGGCGCCGTCCCTGGGGCCAACTCAATAGCAAATTCAATCACTCTATCAGGTGGTAATCCCGGAAGGTCTTATGGGAATACGTCTTCAAATTCGTTGACTACAGGAATATCTTGTAAGTTGGGCACCTCCTTCTGTGTGTCCACTACATAGGCTAGGTAGGCCTCATTTCCTTTTCGTAGCATCCTTCTGGCCTGGGCCATAGTCAAAAATTTATGCGTCTGCCTCTTTCCTCTAAATATTACTTCTTTCTTTCCCGGGATATTTAACTTAACTTTCTTCCCTTTACAGTCTTTCTGAGCATCATTGCTAGATAGCTAGTCCATTCCCAAAATTACATCAAACTCCCCTAATTTAAAAGGAATCAGATCAACACTAAAAGATTGCTCCCCTATGCCTATCTCACAGGCTGGGTGAATCTGGTTAACGGGAATAATTTCATGATTGGCTATTTCTACTTGCAAGGGTTCTATCAAGGGTTCAGCCTTAAGTCTTAATTTACGCGTAAAGTCCCTTGATATAAAAGATTTAGTTGCTCCTGAATCAAATAAAACGTTTGCACTGACTGAATTTAGAGAAAGGGTACCTGCTATCACATCTGAGTCTTTCATAGCATCCTGGACTGTCATGTTGAAAGTCCTCACAGTAGGTGGCTTATTGGAGGCAGCCCTGCTGGCTCCTGAAGCTGTTGGTTTGTTCATTGGGCATTCCCTCTTCCAATGACCCGGGCGTCCACACTGATGACAAGTGGTGGTTGGAATGACGGCAGGGGCTGACGAAGGGCATTTATGAGAATAGTGGCCCACGTGCCCACACTTAAAGCAGGTTACTGGCTTTCCCTTACATTCCCCAGAATGCATTCTTCCACAAGTGTTACAGGCTCGCAATGGGGGTCGAGACTGGTTGGAATAGGACATTCTTGACTTCTGGCCGCTCTGGCTCACATTCACGCTCATTGGCCGCTTAAATCCAGTGTTCTTTCCCGGTAGGGACACTGCTCCTCGATTAAATCTAGTTAGGAAGCTCCTTCCTGCTGAACCCCCACCCATGCTCATACTTTTCCTCTTTATTCCCTTCTTTTCTCTTTCCTTCTGCATCTGTTCACTTCCGGCTTCTACAATTGTTGCCTTTTGCACCAAAGTGGCATAATCCGTAAGCTCAAGGATTGCCACCCTATTCTGAATCCACGGTTTTAGTCCCTGCTGAAACCTCCTAGCTTTCTTTTCCTCGGTGCTCACAAACTCCGGCACAAACCTTGATAACTCAGTAAATTTCACTTCGTACTCTGCTACAGATAAGTTATTCTGCTTTAGCTCCAAGAACTTGAGCTCCATCTGGTTTTCCATAAACCTCGGGAAATACTTCCCCAGAAACAACTGACTGAACCTCTCCCAGGTTATGATAGCATCTGTCTCCATGTTTTTCTTGGCCTCCCACCAGTAGTTAGCCTCTCCTTTCAGAAGGTAGGTAGCAAATACAGTCTTCTGTGCCTCATCGGTACTCAAAATCTCAAAGGATTTCTCCATTTCCTTTATTTATGCCCTTGCCTCAACTGGGTCGGCTGATCCGTGGAACTCAGGGGGCTTAAGGGACTTAAAAGCCCTGAAAGAGTTTGCCACATCATTGTTATTTCCTTGAGGGGGTGGGTTGGGTTGACGTTCCAAGTTCTACCTTAGTAGTTGCATGAACTGACCCATGGGATCTGTAATAACCCCAAAATTTTTCAACTTTTTGTAACCCTTGTGAATAGTGTTTTAGCTGAATGAGAAAACTTTTCGCGCCACACTATGTAGGGGTTCTGTTATGGATATTCTGGGATTTTATTAGTACTCTATGAAGTATATAAGTGTATGTAAATATCGTCAGAATCCAATTCCGAACACTTTGGTTTTTCCCGGAAATCCACAAGATACGGAGAGAATTGAGTATAAGGTAACAGGATAAAAAGGATTTAAATTAAAGGATTATGATAGAGGATCATAAAAAGGAATATAATGTATTGAGAAAGGTTAAGGGAACCTAAGTAATAAGATCCCGGGTATGATCCTTCAAACGATAAACGAGAACGAAAGTTAAGCGAACCGTATAACAGATCAGCGGTCATTAGGCAAACGATTAGGAAGTTAATCAAAGGGATTAATGGGAATGATGTCATCCAACCAATAGAAAGAAGACAAGGAAGGAAGGATGACATCATGAGGATGAGGTAAGCATGACATGGGAAGGAAGGAGGTGTGGTTGAATAAGGACCACACAAATTCAAGGGCAAGGTAGTAATTTGCTAAATCAAATACAAATCAAGCCAACCAAGCTAGCAAAATCATTTCATCAAAAATCAAAAACAACCAAGGCATTTGTTCTTCATATTAGCTCTCGGCTTTTTACACTTTTAAAGGCTAGATTTTTCAAAAATCAAGATCCAAGCATCCTAAATTGGTAAGAAAATTCCCTAATCATCTTTATGCTTAGTTATGGCTATATCATGAGTTTAAGCCATTAATTCTTTCTCTAACTTCTTCATTTAATCAAGGAAGAAGACAATGAATAGTGTTTTCAAGTTTTTAACTTGAACTTTTTCTTGTTTTTCTTGAAGATCCAAGCTTTCCTAAGGCTTCTCAAAGCTTCTTAAGGCTTCCTAGCTCCACCCACCACTTCAAGGAAGGTATACCATTTCCAAACCCTAGGTTCATATATATTATAAGGTGATTTTGAGTAGTGGGTTGATATGGTATCTTGTTGTTATGATTTAGAGTTTGAGATTTGGTATGGTAGTGAATGGAATGGTAATTATTGTGGTTTTGATTTAAAAGAACTTAAGAATGATTAAAGTTAAGTTTAAGCATAAGTATGAAAGATTAAATTGAATGGGTTGGGGTGGTTATGATGTGATAAGGATGGAGGATGGTTGTATGTTGGATTTGAGGTTGATTTGGGTTGTTTGTGAATGGGTTAAAATTTGGAAATCGCGTAAACATAGCCGTCGTAACGTCCGATTTTCTTTGGACTGTTTTTGTGCATAGCATTAGGACCCGAGAACCCCCTGCTAGATTGTGACCACTGCCATGTTTAGATAGCTCATGTTACGAGCTTCGTTTTGATATGTAGTTCGTCCGATTCCGATTTACGATTTAGGAGAAACGACCGTTTCAAGTAACGGCGTTTCGCGGACGAAACTTTTTCCCTCGCCTTACTTTGGAATGTAGGTTAAAGACCAAAAAGGGTTAATTAATGTATGAAACATTTATGGTAAGTGTGTTAGGCAGTTGGTAAGTCATTCGCGAAGGAATCGCTTTAAAACTCGTAAAGGTTAAATTATTAAAAATGGTGGAGCCGAGGGTACCCGAGTGACTTAAGCGAATCGGTGAGCGCAAAACTAGCATTAGAGTCTAAGTTAGTTAAATCATAGATTTACAAGTGATTTTGGTTTAATTCCAACTTACTTTTTGTTTATAGGTTATCAGAATCGTCCCGAGCCTTTCTCACCCCCAAGTCGCTCAGGCAAATATTCTATCCGTTATACTGTTGTTGTGATGTATACATTTGTATATGCATGATCTTGCGATAAATGCATATTGGTTATTTAGCAAATTCTTGCGATATATTGTAGCATGTGATATGGTATATATGCATGCCTGTTTCATATTCTTGAAATATATATCTGTTGGTTCATTTGATAATACCTATGCTAGAGGATAGCGGTATCTTGCATATACCCTTAGTATAGGGACCCAAAGGTGAAAATATTTTCTAAAACCGGGAGTCGAGGATCCCGAGTAGATTTTGTTTATATATGGATATGGATATATATATATATATTTATATATATATATATGGTTATAGTTTTCCAAACTATTAATCGAATAAGGTTTATTCGATAACTTTAAACTTTATTTATTATTAAATATTATTTCGAATATTATTCGAAGGCGTATGACTCCTTTTATTATTTATTGAATATTATTTGAATATTCATTCGAGGGCTTATGACTCAGTTTATATTATTTAATGAATATTATTTGAATATTCATTTGAGGATGTATGACTCCTTTATTTTATTTAATGAATATTATTTATAATATTCATTCGAGGTATTATGACTCAGCTTATTTTATTTATTGAATATTATTTGAATATTCATTTGAGGATCTATGACTCCGATAATGTGCTGTAATATATTCTTTATTTTATTAAAGAATAAGATGTCAATAATCAAACTTATTTTCAATTATTCAAATAAAGATAATACTTTCATATAAGTATAGCTTTGGTTAATTAAAACTCGTTTCAAGTATAAATTCTAATACTTCTACTTCAATTATTTTTATAAAGACTATTCTTTATGGGAATATTATTTAATTAATAATATTCAGATATTTTCTAATATTCTGGGGACTGATTTACTTCATTAAATCAGCCTTACTCCAAACACTCTTTAAAGTGTTTTCGAGTCTTCAAAATGATTTTTAAAAAGTCAGAGCGGATCCCAAAACTCATTTTTATATTTAAGATCTTCCTTTTTAAAGGGGATTTAAATACTCGCTCAAAACCTGGGGAATCCGGCTCTGTGGTGTATTTTATATTCGCAACGAGGTTGCAGATTTGGTAAATGAATTGATTACTTGCCCAACATTCGGGAAGTAAGCCCATCTCATTGAGTCGGCATAAGCGACAGGCCGGGGTACGGTCTATTATTGTGTAAGTGGCTGGGTGGCAGTCCATCAACGCGTGAGGGACCGGGGTACGGTCGAGCGCGAGGTCCTAATGCGGCCAGGGTGATGACCGGTGAGGAATTCATCCATCTACAGTAGAAAAGGTTACTTATTGGTATCTTTGCCTGATCAGCGAGATATCGGGTTTATGCCAAAAATCTTTTCCTTTCCAAAATTCATTGGATGTTTCAAACTCTGTTCATACTTTACATAACAGAGGTTTCAGGAAATGTTTAAAGGGGTATATATATGTGGATATATATATACCGGGACTAAATAAAGTATCTCATAACTTTTTCATTCAATAATCTTTCAAAGATTGAATCTATTCAAGTCTTAACTTGTGGTCTCATCTATGGGATGTTTTCTTAAAACCTATAATACTTTGAACGGTGGCAGTTCAAGTAGCTTTATATAAGATATAAGTGTGGTGAAGTATTGGTAACTTCATTCCTTGTTTTTACTTATATCTAGTAAGTAATTATCTTACGCATGATAGAGATTCTAGTAAGTATCCATTTAGATACTTATATTATTGTTATCACTATGTATTATCTTGCGAGCTGTAAGGCTCACTCTTGCTTTATTTCTTCATCACACAACAACAGTTAGGAGAGATGGCCAGACTCCAGCAGACCCAGCGCAAGCGCGTGGGAAGCGTCCCGTGTCTTCCCGCTGATGTTGTAGCTGCTATAGCTGCAGAGGTAGATCCATTGTAGTTTAGACCATCTACTTTTGAGAATCAAATTATGTATAATTATAACTTGTGGCAGATAATGGCAATTAACTGTAAATTATCAAGTAATCATTTTGGGTTGTAATAATTTTAAATTGTGGATTCAAAGACTTGTACTTATTTCAATTTCATCTCTGAGACTATAACGGGTTGTGGTGTGTGTTAGTGTGGGGTCACAGTATGAGGTTATTTATTATTAATTAAGTGAAGTGATATTGTGGAAAGAAAGACCGTGACAACCCGGATCCCCGACCCCGGATCTGGGGGTGTTACAGAAATGGTATCAGAGCTAAGCGTTATAAACCTCAGAGATGATGCGACGATATAATAATAAACTCACAAAGATAATAAGAACTCTTGCCAAGTTCATGGTCGGACTACTTAAAGTAGTGCTGACAGTTAAAACCCTTACGGGAACCCTTATAAGTATCATGATAGTAACTTAGCTCGTTTAATGTGTAGGCGCCTGAGATAGAGGACCCTGAGATGTTCGAGCGTGCGCATGATGAGGCATTGCTAGATGTTGAGGATCAGGAGGAGCCTGAGATGGAGGAGGATGAGGAGGACCCCCCAGAGGAGCCTGAGACGGAGGTCATTGCTGTTTCAGATGAGGAGGACCCCTCAGAGGAGTCAGAGACAGAGGTTATTGCTATTCCAGATGAGGAGGACCCGGATGAGGTCCCAGTAGCTGAGGAGCGTGTTGGACCTATGGTAGTGTATGCTGGTATCCCTTTACCCACACTTCCGGTGGTCAGAGCCCCTACCCCTCCACCACTATCTTGGATTCCTGATGATGACAGCTCAGAGACCCATACTTCCGAGCCTAGGCAGACCGAGGAGGCACCCTCAGCGGCTCCGGATTCACCACCTCTTGACCCTGCCCAGAGGCAGTCTTCGTTAGCTCATGGATATGTTCAGGATGTTTTGAGGACCCGAGTGGCTGTTGCCGAGGCCCGACTGGATGAGGCCAGGAGGGAGTCGGATGCAGAGAGGGCGGGTAGGCGTACCCGAGCTTATGAGACCAGGGCTTCTATACCCCGATCCTTGAGGAGGGAGCTTACGGGGATAGAGCTCATGTCCCGAGCGAGACTCAGATCTCTCCAGGGGGACAGGCATGGTAGGATCTCCAGGCGGCAGGCCGACTATATCTTCCGTCGTGCGATGGAAAGGGTTTGGGAGCTGACCCATTCCGGTGTGTGATTCAGGATTGATGATGGAATAGTCTAGTTGTCTAGTTAGCCGAGGCCTTAGTAAGAGCCAATTTTCCGGGATACTTGACTTGTATATAGCATCCCTTTTTCTGACTAGACAGATAGACTCTTGTGTATCACTTTTGGGGCAGATGACTGTAGCACTGTTGTACTTTTGACCAGATCAAACTATGTATTCTCGCATTATGTATATATTTGTTTCCTTTCAGTTCAGTTCTATAGTGACGGGATCACTGTTTTATTATTATTATTACTGCACTTCGTATTAGAACTTTCTTAAAATAATAGAACTGCGTTATACGTTCTCCCCATTATAAGAGCTGTGCAAGGCACAATGTTATATATGATTGTGACCTAACGTTGAATTTTCCCAATAATTGTTTTTATTATTATCAGAATCATGCCGCCAAGAAAGATTGGAACTAGGGCGAACCCTGGGTCTGAGGACCAGGGAAGCCATAATCAGGACAATAGAAACCAAGAACACAGTGAAGAGGAAGATGAGGATTATGTGGAACAGGATGACTCCCTGTATGAAGAAGAAGAGGAAACATATGATGTTGAGGGATTTGAGATAGAGGCTAAAGAAGGAGAAACCGAGGTTGAGCAACCAGTACCAAACCCAGGCATGGATCCCATGGGTCAGTTTATGCAACTCCTAAGGCAGAATTTAGAACGTCAACCCAACCCACCCCCTCAAGGAAGTAACAATGCAGTGGCAAACTCTTTCAGGGCTTTTAAGTCCCTTAAGCCCCCTGAGTTCCACGGATCAGCCGACCCAGTTGAGGCAAGGGCATGGTTAAAGGAAATGGAGAAATCTTTTGAGATTTTGAGTATCGATGAGGCACAGAAAACTGTATTTGCTACCTACCTTCTGAAAGGAGAAGCTAACTACTGGTGGGAGGCCAAGAAAAACATGGAGACAGATGCTATAATAACCTGGGAGAGATTTAGTCAGTTGTTTCTGGGAAAGTATTTCCCGAGGTTTATGGAAAACCAGATGGAGCTCAAGTTCTTGGAGCTAAAGCAGAATAACTTGTCTGTAGCAGAATACGAAGCGAAATTTACTGAGTTATCAAGGTTTGTGCCGGAGTTTGTGAGTACCGAGGAAAAGAAAGCTAGGAGGTTTCAGCAGGGACTGAAACCATGGATTCAGAATAGGGTGGCAATCCTTGAGCTTACGGACTATGCCACTCTGGTGCAAAAGGCAACGATTGTAGAAGTTGGAAGTGAACAGATGCAGAAAGAAAGAGAGGAGAAAGGAATAAAGAGGAAAAGTATGAGCATGGGTGGAGGTTCCGCAGGAAGGAGCTTCCCAACTAGATTTAATCGAGGAGCAGTGTCCCTACCAGGAAGGAACACTGGGTTTAAGCGACCAATGAGTGTGAGTGTGAGCCAGGGCGGTCAGAAGTCAAGAGCGTCCTATTCCAACCAATCTCGACCCCCATTGCCATCCTGTAACATATGTGGAAGGAATCACACTGGGGAGTGTAAAGGAAGGCCAGTAACCTGTTTTAAGTGCGGTCGGGAGGGCCACTATTCAAATAAGTGCCCATCATTAACCCCTGCCGTCGTTCCACCCACCAATTGTCATCAGTGTGGACGCTCGGGTCATTGGAAGAAGGAATGCCCAATGAACAAACCAGCAGCTTCGGGAGCAAGCAGGGCTGCTTCTAATAAGCCACCTACTGCGAGGACTTTCAACATGACAGTCCAGGATGCTATGAAAGATTCAGATGTGATAGCAGGTACCCTTTCTCTAAATTCAGTCAGTGCAAATGTTTTATTTGATTCGGGAGCAACTAAATCTTTTATATCAAAGGACTTTGCGCGTAAGTTAAGACTTAAGGCTAAACCCTTGATAGAACCCTTACAAGTAGAAATAGCCAATCATGAAATTATTCCTGTTAACCAGATTCACCCCGCCTGTGAGATAGGCATAGGGGAGCAATCTTTCAGTGTTGATCTGATTCCTTTTAAATTAGGGGAGTTTGATGTGATTTTGGGGATGGACTGGCTATCTAGCAACAATGCTCAGATAGACTGTAAAGGGAAGAAAGTTAAGTTAAATATCCCCGGGAAGAAAGAAGTTATATTTAGAGGAAAGAGGCAGACGCAGAAATTTTTGACCATGGCTCAGGCCAAAAGGATGCTACGAAAAGGAAGTGAGGCCTACCTAGCCTATGTGGTGGACACACAGAAGGAGGTGCCCAACTTACAAGATATTCCAGTAGTCAACGAATTTGAAGATGTATTCCCCCAAGACCTTCCGGGATTACCACCCGATAGAGTGATTGAATTTGCTATTGAGTTGGCCCCAGGGACGGCGCCAGTTTCAAAAGCACCTTACCGGTTAGCCCCGTTAGAAATGAAGGAATTAGCTATCCAATTGCAGGAACTCTTGGATAAGGGTATGATAAGACCCAGTGTGTCTCCGTGGGGAGCACCAGTTTTATTTGTTAAGAAGAAAGATGGGAGCATGAGGTTGTGCATAGACTATCGAGAGTTGAACAAGCTAACCATAAAGAACAGGTACCCATTACCTAGAATAGACGATCTGTTCGACCAGCTAAAGGATGCTGTTTATTTTTCCAAGATCGACCTGAGAACTGGATATCACCAACTAAAGATTAAACCTGAAGATATTTCCAAGACAGCGTTCCGTACCAGGTATGGGCATTATGAGTTCTTGGTAATGTCCTTTGGACTAACCAACGCCCCAGCGGCTTTCATGGATTTAATGAATAGAGTATTTAAGAAGTACTTGGACAAGTGTGTGATAGTTTTTATCGATGATATTTTGATCTACTCAAGGACTGAGGCAGAACATGCAGAGCATTTGAGGATAGCTGTAGGGATACTCAGAGAGGAGGAGTTATATGCCAAATTCTCGAAGTGTGAATTCTGGCGGAATGAAGTACAGTTTTTAGGACATGTGATCAATAAAGAAGGAGTATTGGTCGACCCCTCCAAGATAGAGGCGGTCTCAAATTGGGAAAGGCCAACCACACCCACAGAGGTGAGGAGTTTCATAGGATTGGCCGGCTACTATCGTAGATTTGTACAGGACTTTGCGAAGATCGCAGCCCCTTTGACACGACTTACTCGTAAGACAGAGAAGTTTGAATGGACGGAGAAATGCGAGAACAGTTTTCAGGAATTAAAGAAAAGGTTGATAACGGCTCCGGTATTGGCATTGCCGGATGGAAAAGGAGATTTTGTGATATATAGTGACGCGTCGCACAAAGGATTAGGATGTGTGCTTATGCAGCACGGTAAAGTTATTGCGTATGCGTCGAGACAATTGAAGGAATACGAGGTTAGATATCCTACTCATGACCTTGAGCTCGCAGCAATAGTATTTGCTTTAAAAATTTGGAGGCACTACTTATATGGAGAGAAGTGCGAGATTTTCACAGACCATAAGAGCCTCAAGTACATATTTACGCAGAAAGAGCTCAACATGCGCCAGAGGAGATGGTTAGAACTAATCAAGGACTACGATTGTGAGATTCTCTATCATCCAGGGAAAGCCAATGTGGTGGCTGATGCCCTTAGTAGAAAGGAAAGACTCAGAATGATAACGACTTCGGAAGAGTTGATAAGGGATTTTGAGAAAATGGAAATAGAAGTAAAGGTAACCGGAACCGGAACTGAAAAGCTTTTTGAGATCTCAATGCAGCTAGAGTTATTGGAAAAGATCAGATTGTGCCAGGAGAAAATAATGAATGAAGGCAGAGAGTCAATGACTGGAGAGGAGATCCATACTGAGAAAGATGATAAAGGGATAATGAGGTATTCCTACCGAATTTGGGTTCCGAATGTTCAAGAACTTAAAGATGAGATTTTGGATGAAAGCCATAGTTCAAGGTATTCCATTCACCCGGGAAGTACCAAGATGTATAGGGATTTGAAGGAATATTACTGGTGGCCCAACATGAAGAGGGACGTAGCAGAATGGGTAAACAAGTGTTTGACTTGCCAAAGAGTAAAGGCAGAGCACCAGAGACCCAGTGGACTTTTGCGACCCCTGGAGATTCCCGAATGGAAATGGGAACAGATAGCGATGGATTTTGTTGTAGGCTTGCCAAGGACGAAAGCCAATCACGACGCCATTTGGGTAATTATAGACCGACTGACAAAGTCAGCTCATTTCATTCCTATCAATGAGAGATACACAGTCGATAGACTGGTGGACATTTACCTTAAGGAAATAGTAACGCGACATGGAGTCCCAGCGTCCATTGTCTCAGACCGAGACCCAAGGTTCAACTCCAGATTTTGGAGGAGCTTTCAGGAATGTGCGGGGACCAAGTTAAATATGAGTACCGCGTACCATCCCCAAATGGATGGACAGAGTGAAAGGACCATCCAGACACTAGAGGATATGTTGAGAGTCTGTGCGATAGACCTTAAAGGAAGTTGGGATGATCACCTGCCGTTGATCGAGTTTTCTTATAACAATAGCTTTCATGCTAGCATCGGAATGCCGCCTTATGAGGCCCTGTACGGAAGAAGGTGTCGATCTCCCTTATACTGGGATGAAGTAGGAGAGCGGAAGATGCTCGGACCCGAAGTGGTCCAAAGGACCAAAGATATAGTGGATCTTATCAGAGGGCGACTTGTAGCAGCCCAAGACAGACAAAAGAAATATGCAGACCTAGCCCGAAAGGACAAGGAATATGAAGTAGGGGACTTAGTACTGCTGTAAGTATCCCCTTGGAAGGGATTAATGAGGTTCGGAAAGAAAGGAAAACTAAGCCCAAGATACATTGGACCTTTCGAGATATTAAGACGGATTGGAAAGTTAGCTTACGAGCTAGCCCTACCCCCTAATTTGCAACAAGTTCATAATGTGTTCCATGTGTCAATGCTAAGGAGGTATCATCGGGATGCCAGGCACATAGTGGAGTACGAGCAGGTGGATATGCAGCCAGATCTAACTTACGTGGAGAAGCCAGTAAGGATTATGGATAGGAAGGAGCAGGTGCTTCGGAGCAAAGTGATCAAGCTAGTCAGAGTACTATGGCAGAATCATAATGTGGAAGAATCGACTTGGGAACTAGAGAGCGCAATGCTAGAAAAATACCCCCATTTGTTTTCTGTTTGATTCCGGGACGGAATCCTTTTAAGGAGGGGAGACTGTAATAACCCCAAAATTTTTCAACTTTTTGTAACCCTTGTGAATAGTGTTTTAGCTGAATGAGAAAACTTTTCGCGCCACACTATGTAGGGGTTCTGTTATGGATATTCTGGGATTTTATTAGTACTCTATGAAGTATATAAGTGTATGTAAATATCGTCAGAATCCAATTCCGAACACTTTGGTTTTTCCCGGAAATCCACAAGATACGGAGAGAATTGAGTATAAGGTAACAGGATAAAAAGGATTTAAATTAAAGGATTATGATAGAGGATCATAAAAAGGAATATAATGTATTGAGAAAGGTTAAGGGAACCTAAGTAATAAGATCCCGGGTATGATCCTTCAAACGATAAACGAGAACGAAAGTTAAGCGAACCGTATAACAGATCAGCGGTCATTAGGCAAATGATTAGGAAGTTAATCAAAGGGATTAATGGGAATGATGTCATCCAACCAATAGAAAGAAGACAAGGAAGGAAGGATGACATCATGAGGATGAGGTAAGCATGACATGGGAAGGAAGGAGGTGTGGTTGAATAAGGACCACACAAATTCAAGGGCAAGGTAGTAATTTGCTAAATCAAATACAAATCAAGCCAACCAAGCTAGCAAAATCATTTCATCAAAAATCAAAAACAACCAAGGCATTTGTTCTTCATATTAGCTCTCGGCTTTTTACACTTTTAAAGGCTAGATTTTTCAAAAATCAAGATCCAAGCATCCTAAATTGGTAAGAAAATTCCCTAATCATCTTTATGCTTAGTTATGGCTATATCATGAGTTTAAGCCATTAATTCTTTCTCTAACTTCTTCATTTAATCAAGGAAGAAGACAATGAATAGTGTTTTCAAGTTTTTAACTTGAACTTTTTCTTGTTTTTCTTGAAGATCCAAGCTTTCCTAAGGCTTCTCAAAGCTTCTTAAGGCTTCCTAGCTCCACCCACCACTTCAAGGAAGGTATACCATTTCCAAACCCTAGGTTCATATATATTATAAGGTGATTTTGAGTAGTGGGTTGATATGGTATCTTGTTGTTATGATTTAGAGTTTGAGATTTGGTATGGTAGTGAATGGAATGGTAATTATTGTGGTTTTGATTTAAAAGAACTTAAGAATGATTAAAGTTAAGTTTAAGCATAAGTATGAAAGATTAAATTGAATGGGTTGGGGTGGTTATGATGTGATAAGGATGGAGGATGGTTGTATGTTGGATTTGAGGTTGATTTGGGTTGTTTGTGAATGGGTTAAAATTTGGAAATCGCGTAAACATAGCCGTCGTAACGTCCGATTTTCTTTGGACTGTTTTTGTGCATAGCATTAGGACCCGAGAACCCCCTGCTAGATTGTGACCACTGCCATGTTTAGATAGCTCATGTTACGAGCTTCGTTTTGATATGTAGTTCGTCCGATTCCGATTTACGATTTAGGAGAAACGACCGTTTCAAGTAACGGCGTTTCGCGGACGAAACTTTTTCCCTCGCCTTACTTTGGAATGTAGGTTAAAGACCAAAAAGGGTTAATTAATGTATGAAACATTTATGGTAAGTGTGTTAGGCAGTTGGTAAGTCATTCGCGAAGGAATCGCTTTAAAACTCGTAAAGGTTAAATTATTAAAAATGGTGGAGCCGAGGGTACCCGAGTGACTTAAGCGAATCGGTGAGCGCAAAACTAGCATTAGAGTCTAAGTTAGTTAAATCATAGATTTACAAGTGATTTTGGTTTAATTCCAACTTACTTTTTGTTTATAGGTTATCAGAATCGTCCCGAGCCTTTCTCACCCCCAAGTCGCTCAGGCAAATATTCTATCCGTTATACTGTTGTTGTGATGTATACATTTGTATATGCATGATCTTGCGATAAATGCATATTGGTTATTTAGCAAATTCTTGCGATATATTGTAGCATGTGATATGGTATATATGCATGCCTGTTTCATATTCTTGAAATATATATCTGTTGGTTCATTTGATAATACCTATGCTAGAGGATAGCGGTATCTTGCATATACCCTTAGTATAGGGACCCAAAGGTGAAAATATTTTCTAAAACCGGGAGTCGAGGATCCCGAGTAGATTTTGTTTATATATGGATATGGATATATATATATATATATTTATATATATATATATGGTTATAGTTTTCCAAACTATTAATCGAATAAGGTTTATTCGATAACTTTAAACTTTATTTATTATTAAATATTATTTCGAATATTATTCGAAGGCGTATGACTCCTTTTATTATTTATTGAATATTATTTGAATATTCATTCGAGGGCTTATGACTCAGTTTATATTATTTAATGAATATTATTTGAATATTCATTTGAGGATGTATGACTCCTTTATTTTATTTAATGAATATTATTTATAATATTCATTCGAGGTATTATGACTCAGCTTATTTTATTTATTGAATATTATTTGAATATTCATTTGAGGATCTATGACTCCGATAATGTGCTGTAATATATTCTTTATTTTATTAAAGAATAAGATGTCAATAATCAAACTTATTTTCAATTATTCAAATAAAGATAATACTTTCATATAAGTATAGCTTTGGTTAATTAAAACTCGTTTCAAGTATAAATTCTAATACTTCTACTTCAATTATTTTTATAAAGACTATTCTTTATGGGAATATTATTTAATTAATAATATTCAGATATTTTCTAATATTCTGGGGACTGATTTACTTCATTAAATCAGCCTTACTCCAAACACTCTTTAAAGTGTTTTCGAGTCTTCAAAATGATTTTTAAAAAGTCAGAGCGGATCCCAAAACTCATTTTTATATTTAAGATCTTCCTTTTTAAAGGGGATTTAAATACTCGCTCAAAACCTGGGGAATCCGGCTCTGTGGTGTATTTTATATTCGCAACGAGGTTGCAGATTTGGTAAATGAATTGATTACTTGCCCAACATTCGGGAAGTAAGCCCATCTCATTGAGTCGGCATAAGCGACAGGCCGGGGTACGGTCTATTATTGTGTAAGTGGCTGGGTGGCAGTCCATCAACGCGTGAGGGACCGGGGTACGGTCGAGCGCGAGGTCCTAATGCGGCCAGGGTGATGACCGGTGAGGAATTCATCCATCTACAGTAGAAAAGGTTACTTATTGGTATCTTTGCCTGATCAGCGAGATATCGGGTTTATGCCAAAAATCTTTTCCTTTCCAAAATTCATTGGATGTTTCAAACTCTGTTCATACTTTACATAACAGAGGTTTCAGGAAATGTTTAAAGGGGTATATATATGTGGATATATATATACCGGGACTAAATAAAGTATCTCATAACTTTTTCATTCAATAATCTTTCAAAGATTGAATCTATTCAAGTCTTAACTTGTGGTCTCATCTATGGGATGTTTTCTTAAAACCTATAATACTTTGAACGGTGGCAGTTCAAGTAGCTTTATATAAGATATAAGTGTGGTGAAGTATTGGTAACTTCATTCCTTGTTTTTACTTATATCTAGTAAGTAATTATCTTACGCATGATAGAGATTCTAGTAAGTATCCATTTAGATACTTATATTATTGTTATCACTATGTATTATCTTGCGAGCTGTAAGGCTCACTCTTGCTTTATTTCTTCATCACACAACAACAGTTAGGAGAGATGGCCAGACTCCAGCAGACCCAGCGCAAGCGCGTGGGAAGCGTCCCGTGTCTTCCCGCTGATGTTGTAGCTGCTATAGCTGCAGAGGTAGATCCATTGTAGTTTAGACCATCTACTTTTGAGAATCAAATTATGTATAATTATAACTTGTGGCAGATAATGGCAATTAACTGTAAATTATCAAGTAATCATTTTGGGTTGTAATAATTTTAAATTGTGGATTCAAAGACTTGTACTTATTTCAATTTCATCTCTGAGACTATAACGGGTTGTGGTGTGTGTTAGTGTGGGGTCACAGTATGAGGTTATTTATTATTAATTAAGTGAAGTGATATTGTGGAAAGAAAGACCGTGACAACCCGGATCCCCGACCCCGGATCTGGGGGTGTTACAGGATCCATGCCTGGGTTTGGTACTGGTTGCTCAACCTCAGTTTCTCCTTCTTCAGCCTCTATCTCAAATCCATCAACAACATATGTTTCCTCTTCCTCTTCATACAGGGAGTCATCCTGTTCCACATAATCCTCATCTTCCTCTTCACTGTATTCCTGGTTCCTATCGTCCTGGTTATGGCTTCCCTGGTCCTCAGATCCAGGGTTCGCCCTAGTTCCAATCTTTCTTGGCGGCATGATACTGATAATAAAAAAAATTATTGGGAAATTCAACGTTAGGTCACAATCATACACAACATTGTGCCTTGTACAATTCTATAATGGGGAGAATGTATCTCGCAATTTTCTTATATTATGACAGTTCTAATAAGAAGTGCAGTAATAATAATGATAGAAACAGTGATCTCGTCACTAAGGAACTGAACTGAAAGGAAACAAATATATACATAATGCGAGAAATACATAGTTTGATCTGGTCAAAAGTACAACAGTACTACAGCCATCTGTCCCAAAAGTGATACACAAGAGTCTATCTGTCTAGTCAGAAAAAGGGATGCTATATACAAGTCAACTATCCCGGAAAATTGGCTCTTACTAAGGCCTCGACTAACTATACAACTAGACTATCCCATCGTCAATCCTGAATCACACACCGGAGCGGGTCACCTCCCATACCCTTTCCATCGCATGACGGAAGATATAGTCGGCCTGCCCCCTGGAGATCCTACCATGCCTGTCCCCCTGGAGAGATCTGAGTCTCGCTCGGGACGTGAGCTCTATCCCCGTCAGCTCCCTCCTCAAGGATCGGGGTATAGCAGCCCTAGTCTCATAAGCTCGGGTACGCCTACCCGCCCTCTCCGCATCCAACTCCCTCCTGGCCTCATCCAGCCGGGCCTCAGCAATAGCCAATCGGGTCCTCAGTACATCCTGAACATAGCCGTGGGCTAACAAAGACTGCCTATGGGTAGGGTCGAGAGGTGGTGAATCCGGAGCCGCTGGGGGTGCCTCCTCGGTCTGCCTAAGCTCGGGAGTATGGGTCTCTGAGCTGTCATCATAGGTGCTCCAGGATGATAGTGGAGGGGTAGGAGCTCTGACCACCGGAAGTGTGGGTAAAGGGGTACCAGTGTACACTACCATAGCTCCGACATGCTCCTCAGCCACTGGGACCTCATCCGGGTCCTCCTCATCTGAAATAGCAATGACCTCTGTCTCTGACTCCTCTGAGGGGTCCTCCTCATCCTCCTCCATCTCAGGCTCCTCCTGATCCTCGACATCTAGCAGTGCCTCATCATGCTCACGCTCGAACATCTCAGGGTCCTCTATCTCATGCGCCTACACATTAAACGAGCTAAGTTACTATCATGATACTTATAAGGGTTCCCGTAAGGGTTTTAACTGTCAGCGCTACTTTAAGTAGTCCGACCATGAACTTGGCAAGAGTTCTTATTATCTTTGTGAGTTTGTTATTATATCGTCGCATCTTCTCTGAGGTTTATAACGCTTGGCTCTGATACCATTTCTGTAACACCCCCAGATCCGGGGTCAGGGATCCGGGTCGTCACGGTCTTTCTTTCCACAATTATCACTTAACTTAATTAATAATAAACAACCTCAAGTTGTGACCCCACACTAACACACACCACCACACGTCATAGTCTCAGAGATGAAATTGAAATAAGTACAAGTCCTTGAATCCACAATTAAAAGTTATTACAACCCCAAAATGATTACTTGATAAATTTACAGTCAATTGCCATTATCTGCCACAAGTTATAATTATACAATATTTGGTTCCCAAAAGTAGAATGTCTGATCTACAGGTAGATCTACCTCTGCAGCTATAGCAGCTGCGATCTCAACGGGAAGGTGCGGGGCGCTTCCCACGCTCTTGCGCTGGGTCTGCTTGAGCCTGGCCATCTTTCCTAACTGTTGTTGTGTGATGAAGAAATGAAGCAAGAGTGAGCATTACAGCTCGCAAGATAATATATAGTGATAACAATAATACAAGCATCTGAATGGATACTTACTAGAATCCTTTATCATGTGTAAGGTAATTACTTATTGGATATAAGTTTAAAAGAAGATGAAGTTACCAATTACTTCACTATACTTATACCATTTTTAGAAATCTATTTGAACTACTACTGCTCAAAGTATAATAAGATTCAAGAGGTCATCCCATAGATGAGACCATAAATTAAAACTTGAATATATTCAATCTTTGAAATATTTTTAAAAAAAATGAAGTTATGAGATACTTCATTCAATGGAAACACCAATAAAACTGTTTGACCCTGTCAATGCTTCGGCAACCACCCATTCGTAGCCTTTCGATCGAAATGCTACGGGTAGTGTTGCAGAATTATCCAACTGGATGATGAACTCATTACGGGAGTTTGCCGCGCCAGGAAGACCACTTACGATGATCAGTCGTAGTAGTACAACCCCACCATTTTCTACATGTAGAGGAGAACCTGTCGGATTTACTTGTCAACCGAACACTGAACTCCTAAGGAATGGACCGCCTTAGCGGAACTTCCAGGCCATTTGGGCCAATATAATAAGGCTGGGCCGGCGCTACTCGACCACTTACGCCACTCCTAGTTCAGATGAAATCCATGACTCTGAAACGTAAAGCTCGTCCCCCCTTTCCCCAAGTAGAAACTTGTTGATACGGCTCCACCAAGAAGTCGTATCTAGTTGGAAAGGAAAACTCACCGATATTTCCCAGGCGATGTCTGTTAATGGATTAACTTGTTCCAAGAATTTTACTTCCCGAGTGTTGGGTAAGTAATCAAAATTCTTTTATCAAGACAGCAACCTTGTTGCGAATATAAAACACACCACAGAGCCGGATCCCTCAGGTTTTGAGCGAGTATTTAAATCCCCTTCGAAAGGAGGATCTTAAATATAAAAATGAGTTTTGGGATCCGCTCTAACTTTTAAAAATCATTTTGAAGACTCGCAAAACATTTTTGAGAATGTTCGGAGTGATGCTGATTTAACAAAATAAATCAGTCCCAATATATTAGAAAATATCTGAATATTATTATTTAAATAATATTCCCATAAAGAATAATCTTTATAAAAATAATTGAAGTAGAAGTTTTAAAACTTATACTTGAAATGAATATTAAATAACCAAAGATATACTTATACCAAGGTACTATCTTTATTTGAATAATCAAAAGTGAGTTTGATTATCGACACCTTATTCTTTAATAAAATAAAGAATATATCTCAGCAAATAATCGGAGTCATAGATCCTCAAATGAATATTCAAATAATATTCAATAAATAAAATAAGCTGAGTCATAAGCCCTCGAATGAATATTCGAAATAATATTCAATAAATAATATAAAGTTATCGAATAAACCTTATTCGATTAATAGTTTTGAAAACTATAACCACATATATAAATATATATATATATATATATATAAAATCTACTCGGGATCCTCTACTCCCGGTTTTAGAAAATGTTTTCACCTTTGGGTCCCTATACTAAGGGTATATGCAAATTACCGCTATTCTCTAGCATAGGTATTATCAACTGAACCAACAAATATATATGGCAAGAATACGAAACAGGCATGCATATGTACCATATCACATGCTACAATATATCGCAAGAATTTGCTAATTTAACCATCATGCATCTATCACAAGATAATGCATATACAAGTGTATACATCACAACAACAGTATAACGAATAGAAAACTTGCCTGAGCGACTGAGGGTGATTAATGGCTTGGGACGAGTCTGGTAACCTATAAACAACATGTGAGTTGGAATTAAACCAAAGTCACTTGTAAATCTATACTTTAACCAAATTAGACTCTAACACTCGCTTTGCGCTTACTGATTCTCTTAAGTCACTCGAGTACCCTCGGTTCCCCCATTTTTAATAATTTAACCATTACGAGTTTTAAGGCGATTCCTTCGCGAGTGTCTTACCAACTGCCTAACACATTTAACATAATTGTTTCATACATTAATTAACCCTTTAAGGTCTTTAACCTATGTTTCAAAGTAAGGCGAGGGGAAATGTTTCGTTCGCGAAACGCCGTTACTTAAAATGGTCGTTTCTCCTAAACCGTACATCGGAATCAAACGAACTACATATCAAAACGAAGCTCGTAACATGACTATCTAAACATGGCATTGGTCAAAATCTAGCAGGGGATTCTCGGGTCCTAATGTTATGAACAAAAGCAGTCTAAAGCAAATCGGACATTACGACGACTATGTTTACGCGATTTCCAAATTTTATACCATTCCAATTCAATCATCAAACAACCCCAATCCATTCATACAATCAAAGTCCATCCATATCACATTACAACAGCCCCAAATCAACTCATTATAATCAATTTACTTAATCCTAAAACTTGAATTTAAACTATACTACATTCTTTAACCAAATCATAAGATTTCAACATTCCAATCTCCACCATTCCAACCCAACTCTAACCCAACAATCATTAAGCTACTCTAATACCATAACAACCAAAAACATCCTAATATACAAATTAAAGCTAGGGTTTGGAGATGATATACCTTCCTTGGAGTGGTGTGAGTAGCTAGGAAGCCTTAGGAAGCCTTGAGGAGTCTTAGGGATGCTTGAATCTTAAAGGAAAAATAAGAAAAATCAAGTTAAAAACCTTGAAATCACTATTCATTGTCTTCTTCATTGATTTCTTGGAGAAGATAGAAAATGAATTGGAGGCTTAAACTCATAATATAGCCATAACTATGCATAAGGAATACTAGAGAATTATCTTACCAATTTAGGAAGTTTGGATCTTGGATTTTGAAAATTTTTCCCTTTGAAAATGTAAAAAGCCGAGAGCAAGTTCTTGGTGAAGAGAAATAGAATTCTTTTGTTTTGATGAAAATGATTTGTTTTGGCTTGGTGGATGTAGTTTTGTTTTTTTTTGGTTAATTACCTTTTTAGCCTTGAACTTTGTGTGGTTTTAATCCAACCACATCTCCTTCCCTTATGTCATGCTTATGTCATCATGTGATGTCATCCTCCCCTCTTTGTCCTCTTCTCATTGGTTGGGTGACATCATCCTCTCTAATCTCTTTGATTAACTTCCTAATTGTTTGCCTAATGACCGCTGATCTGTTATACGGTTCGCTTAACTTTCGTTTTCGTTTATCGTTTGAGGGATCATACCCGGAATCTTATTACTTAGGTTCTCTTAACCTTTCTCAATACATTATATTCTTTTTTATGATCCTCTATTAAAATCCTTGAATTTTAAATCCCTTTTTTTATCCTGTTACCTTATACTCAATTCTTTCCGTATCTAGTGGATTTCCGGGAAAAATCAAAGTATTCGGAATTGGATTCTAACGATTTTTACATACACTTATATACCATATAGAGTACTAATAAAATCTCAGAATATCCATAACAGAACCCCTACGTAGTGTGGCATGAAAAGTTTTCCCATTCAGCTAAAACAGTATTCATAAGGGTTACAAAAAGTTCAAAATTTTGGGGGTTATTACAGTAGTTTATAAAGATGCATGCTTAATTAGATTAAGGATGTATGTATTAGATACGACACTGATGCCATGCTTGCTAAACAAGTTAAAATTTGTAACGATTCAAGATTTTAAAATAAACAAACGATTATGAGATTCTTGTGTTTATGAAACACGGAATAAAATACAAATTTTCTTTGTTTCCTACATGAGGCAATTTTGTCAAAAGCGAGTTCATTGAACTTGTAAGGTTGTGGGTTTTAAGTGAGATCGTTGTGACTCCCTCACTACCTTGAAATTAAATATTGACGAATATTGATTTGAAGTATTTTATTCAAGGAAAAATTGGGAATCTCTTTATGATGGGATCATGATCATTTTAAAATTAACAAAACTCTAAAGTTGATATTAAGTTGATCAGATGCCTTCCAGTGAGTCCAATGCGTTAACCCCTAGATCGACCAGGAGTGAGTTCGCCAAAGTGAAGTACTCCTATCTATCGTGGGAGATGTGTTGAAGTATATTGATACTTTTTTACTATTGGGTTTGACTTAACTAAGTTATCACAATAGGATTGTGAACTTAGAGGCATAGAGTTTAGCGAGATTTATTAGATAAATATGAACAAATGTTGTTCCACCAAGCTATCCAAGAGTTATATAGTTGATATAATTGACAAATGTTGTCTACCTAAATAATCATGTTTTAGGAGAAAACCCAAAGTTGACCTAACGCGTGGTGAAATATGGATCTTGGCTCACTAGAAAGGATATAGAAGATATTTTTTCCGAATTAATAGTTAGGGCTATTGATTTGATAAAAATAGTGGGAGATATATATTGTGAATATATATATATATAAATAATCACTTGAACATAATTTAATGATCATCTGTAAACTAAGTCATTTTATGCACTTTAATATTGTAGATATCAAATGGCAAATAACACAAATATCTTCTCTATGTAATAGTCCTTCAGAAGGACAAGCTGATATGAAATAATTTCCTCGATTGACATGGGAACTTGAGGATTGTCCTTGGGTTCAAGGATGTCACTCAAACCCCTCCCTTATTTCTTCTAGCTGAGAATGAAACATGTGCAGAACAAAATGCTTACCAGAAGCAAATTAATTATGCAACTGATATTTCAGGTCTCATGATTGTAATTATGAGTGCTGAGCTTTAGAAGCAACAAGAGCATATTGATGCTTATAATATGATTGAGCACCTTCAAAAGATATTTGAAGGATAGGCTCGTTAGAAAGATTTGACAACAATATGGCACCATACTTCTGCATTAATGGGAGAATCATATCCGGTTGGACCATATATTCTAAAGGTGAGAGGCATATATACCTTGAAATTTTGGGTTTGAAGAATGGTCTAGAGACTCAGCTTGATTTGATCAAACGATCTTTGAACAACTTCTATTCTCAGTTTGTTAAGAAAAAAAGGAATGAGATAGACAGAACACTCACTGAGTTGTTATGCATGTTTAGAACTCCTGAAAATAACACGGTAAAGGCATAAATTACGTCCATATCGATGATGTACACATGGAATGCAAATGGAAAAGGAAAGTGGACAGGAAAGGTGAAGATTTGATCTTATTCGGTGCCAAACCAAAGTCCAATCCCAAAGGGCTTTTGAAGCCTAATAGTGGTGTTGCTAAAGGAGATGATTGTCATTTCTGTGGAAATAACTGGATGAATGGAAGTTAAATTGTCGAGCTTATTTGGAAGATATAAAGAAGAAGACTAGCAATGGTCAAGCTTTAGGTATAGGGTTAGAATTAGAGCAAAAGTTGCTGCTCTAGTTGTAGGAACTCGATACCTAATTTTGCCCAGAAGGCGAGATTGAGAACTTGATAAATTGGGTTGTCTAGAGACAACACTATGATGTTTTAGTTTAAGACATTAGGATTATTTATTTTTATGTTCTATCGATTATTCCCTTTATAATTTATTAATTCTTAATTTACTGCGATATAAATGTTAGATTAATAAATGTCCTTGGAATATAATATGCAATTCTATATCTCTAACTACGTGACTTAAAAATGATATTTGAGAATAGTATCAATATTCCTAAAGGTCCCTAGTCGAGTATTATTATTAAGGAACAATAATAATGCATTATGTAACACCCCCAAATCCGGGGTCGGGGATCCGGGTTGTCACGAGTTCCATTTCCCTTAATAACACCCAATCTTAATAAACAATCAACTACTCCGTACTGTGACCCCACAATAAACACACACACCACAAGTTATAGTCTCAGAGATGAATATCCAAAAATAACACGAGTCATTTTATTCCACAATTATATGCCATTACACCTTAAAAGGGTTTCTGAATAAATTTACATTTCTTTGCCATTCTGGTACATCAAAAGTTAAAAGCCTAGCCTATTGGTAGTTCCTACCTTAGCTACAGCGACAACAATGCCTATAGGAAACTGCGGAACGTTTCCTATCCGCTCACGAATTGGGAGCTTGGTCATGTTCATCTTGTCTATCTGATGTTGTGTGATGAAAGAAGAAAGCAAGGGTGAGCAACAAGCCCATCAAAATAGTATGTATAATAATTTACAATATATGAGCATTCTCATAGTACTCAAGAAAGTATTGGTTAAGAAGAAATGAACCAAGTTGATATCTTAACGTGACCAAGTCGAAAAATATTCAGTATATACATATATACTTTTCAAAATCTTTGAAATACTTTGCCATGCATAATATACACAGAGTTCCAGTTTATAAATGTATAAAAATATCGTTGCAAGGTGATCTCATATATCTAACCTTGTCTCAACATTTTTTCTGAAAACCTTTGTCATTCATAAGATAATCATTAACTAGATATAAGTTGAAAAGATGAAGTTACAAGATACTCCAATATACTTATATCTTTTCTGAATACTAATTAAACTACCACCATTCAAGTTATAATTAGTTCATCCCATAGATGAAGCTACACGATAAAACTTATGTAGAATTAATCTTTGAAATATCATCAAAATGAAATGAAGTTACGAGATACTTCATATGATGAAAACATCATTTTGAAAACTCGACCCTGCCAACACTTAACAATCGCCCAGCCGTAGCCTTTCTATCGAAGTGCTCTAGGTAGTGTTGCAGAAATATCCAATTGGATGATAAACTCATTACGGGAGTTGGCCGCGCTAGGAAGACCACTCACGATGATCAGTCGCAGTAGTACAACCCCACCATTTTCTACATGTAGAGGAGAACAGTCGGATTTACTTGTCAACCGAACACTGGACTCCTAAGGAATGAACCGTCTTAGCGGAACTTCCGGGCCATTTGGGCCAATATAATAAGGCTGGGTCGGCGTCACTCGACCACTTACGCCACTCCTAGTTCAGATGAAATCCATGACTCTGAAACGTAAAGCTCGTCCCCACTTTCCCCAAGTAGAAACTTGTTGATACGGCTCCATCAAGAAGTCGTATCTAGTTAGAAAGGAAAACTCACCGATATTTCCCAGGAGATGTCTGTTAATGGATTAACTTGTTCCAAGAATTTTACTTCCCGAGTGTTGGGTAAGTAATCAAAAACTCTTTTATCAAAACAGCAACCTTGTTGCGAATATAAATACAAAACAGAGTCGGATCCCTCAGATTTTTGAGCGAGTATTCAAGTCCCCTTCGAAGGAAGATCTTAAATTTGAAAATGAGTTTTGAGATCCGCTCTAACTTTTAAAATCATTTTGAAGACTCGAAAACATTTTTGAGAATGTTTGGAGTGATGCTGATTTAATAAAATAAATCAGTCCCGATATGTTGGAGAATATCTGAATATTATTATTTAAATAATATTCCCATAAAGGATGATCTTTATAAAAATAAATGAAGTGAAAGTTTTAAAAGCTCATACTTGAATTGAATAATAAATAACCAAAGATATACTTATATACGAAAGTACGATCTTTATTTGAATAATCGAAAATAAGTTTGAAATATCAAAACCTTATTCTTTAATCAAAATAAAGAATATTATTTAATAAATAAGCGGAGTCATAAGTCCTCGAATGAATATTCAAAATAATATTCATTAAATAAATAAGCGGAGTCATAAGTCCTCAAATGAATATTCAAGATAATATTCATTAAATAAATAAGCGGAGTCATAAGTCCTCGAATGAATATTCAAAATAATATTCATTAAATAAATAAAGTTATCGAATAAACCTTATTCGATTAATAGTTTTGAAAACTATTTATATATATATAAAATATACATATATTATACTCGGGAACACCGACTCCAGGTTTAGAAAAATGTTCACCTTCGGGTCCCTATACTAAGGGTATACGCAATTACTGCTTATCTCTAGCATAGGTATTATGCAACTTATAAGCAATTGAATCAACAATTAGATATCAAGATTACGAAATAGGCATACATATATATCATATCAACATACTCCAATATATCGTAAGATTTGCTAATAACAATAATACACTTATCACAAGATAATGCATATACATATATACATCACAACAACAGTATAACGGGTAGAAAACTTGCCTGACTGCTCCGGGGTAGACTTAAGCTTAGAGTGGGTCCGGTAATCTATGAGCAACAACATAAGCCGGAATTAAACCACGGTCGCTTAATAAACTAGACTTTAACCAATTGAACCCTAACGTTTGCTTATGGTCATTTATACGCTTAACAAATCACATAAGTTGTTCGAGTACCCTCGGCTCCACTATTTTTAATAAATTAACCGTTATGAATTTTAAGGCGATGCTTTCACGAATACCCTACCAACTTCCTAGTCCACTTTAAATAATTGTTTCATACTCCAATTAGTCATTTAAGGGCCTTAACCAAGGTTTCAAAGTAAGGCGAGGGGTAATGGTTCGTTCGCGAAACGCCGTTACTTAAAACGGTCGTTTTTCCTAAACCGTACATCGGATTCAAGCGAACCACATATCAAAACGAAGCTCGTAACATGTACTATCTAAAAATGGCAAAGGTTAGAAATTTCAGTGAGTTCACGGGTCCTAAAGTTAAGAACATAACAGTTAAGGAAAATCGGGTATTATGACGTTTATGTTTACGCGATTTCCAATTTAATTAACACTCTAAATTATAATCAATTCACTCAACCACCAATATAACAATATTCAACCATCATACTACAAACTCAGTCCCCAACTCCAAGTTTTACCAATTTATCCAACCAATCAAAGACCCAATATTCAAAACCAATACAAATCCACCAAAACTACTTATAATCAAAGATCAAGCCTTAATACTAACAATGCTTCAATAAAACTTAATGGAATGATAAATCAAAGTTAGGGTTTAAATTTTATCCCTTCCTTGATAGGTGTTAAGTTGATAGGAAGCCTTAGGGAGCCTTAATCTAACCTCCTACAAGCTTGATCTTTCCAAAGAAATCAAGAACACAAAGTTAGGTTTTGAAGTTTCTAAAAGTCCGATTTAAAGAAATGTAAAAATGAGGGTCTTACTTTGCTTATTTGGACGAGACTTGTGAATAAGAGTTGTAGGAAATCTCAATACCTTTCCAACGAGCTATAGAAAACAATATTTGAGTGAGTATTGAAGGAGATATGGTAGTTTGAAGTTGCTTCTCTGGTTTTGGCCGAGAGCAAGGGAAGAAAAAGTGAAGTAAAAATATTTCTAGTTTGATTAAATGATTTGTGTGGTGTTTAGCTTGGTTACTTCCTTTTGTTGTTAATTAGAATGTTACCATGGTAAAAATTGTGTGGCTCACAATCAACCAACCAATCCCTCCATTTGTCATGCTTATGTCACCATGCCTATGTCATCTTTCTCATGTCATCATCTTACAGTTGTCTTCTTCTTGTTGGTGTGATGACATCATCATCCACTAACCTCTTTGATTAACCCCTAATTACTTGGCTAATAACCGCTTATCTGTTATATGGTTCGCTTAACTTTCGTTCTCGTTTATCGTTTGAGGGATCATAACTGGGATCTTATTACTTAGGTTCCCCTAAAACTTTCTCAATATTTTATATTCTTTTTATGATCCTCTATAAAAATCCTTGAATTTAAATCATTTTTATCATGTTACCTTATACTCAATTCTTTCGATATCTGGTGGATTTTCGGGAAAAATCAAAGTGTTCGGATTTGGATTCTGACGATCTTTACATACACTTATATACCATATAGAGTACTAATAAGACCTCAGAATATCAATAAAAGAACTGCTACATTGTGTGGCATGAAAAGTTTTCTTATTCAGCATAATCAGCAAAATCACTATTCATAACGTTTACAAAAAATCCAAAATTTTTGGGGTTATTATAGTCTCCCCTCCTTAAAAGGATTCCGTCCCGGAATCAGATAGAAAATGAATAGGGATACTTTCTTAGCAGTGCACTTTCTAACTCTCAAGTCAATTTTCCCACATTGTGGTTCTGCCACAAACCCTAACTAGCATGATAACCCTTCTTCTAAGCACTTGTCCATTTTTTGATCTATAACCCTTCCTGGTTGCTCCATATAGGTTACATCTGGTTGCATGTCTATGCGCTCATATGCCCCTATTTGTCTGGCATCCGGATTACACTTCATTAACATTGATACATGGAACACGTTATGAACTTGCTAAGGTTCTGAGTAAGGCTAGCTCATATGTTAACTTCCCAATATGACTTAATATATCCAAGGGTCCAACAATTCGTGGGCTTAGCTTTCCTTTCTTTCTGAACCACATCCATCCTTTCCAAGGGAATACCTATAACAGCACTAGGTCCCCTACTTCCTATTCTTTGTCCTTTCGTGTCAAATCAACATACTTCTTATGTCCATCTTGGGCTACTACCAGCCGTCCTCTGATTAGATCTATTATATCCTTGGTCCTTTGGACTACTGCGGGTCCGAGCATCTTGCGCTCTACAACTTCATCCTAACATAAGGGAGATCGACATTGTCTTCCCTCAAGGATCTCATAAGGCGATACCTCGATACTGACATACGATCTATTATCGTAAGAAAACTCAATCCACGTTAAGTGATCATTCCAAATTCTTTCAAGTCTATTGCACCGACTCTCCTCATAGCTTCTAGCATTTTAGCTTTTGCTTCTTAATACCCATTCTTTTCCAGTTCGTAATCATTACTATCTTCCGTACAGAATATTATTCTAGATATACCTTTACTTATTAGAGTTTTATAACCTTTTAATAATCGCATCAACCTTAGTATCACGAATGCGTTTCCATTCCGAATACCACCATACTTGGTACCACTTCATCTCTGGCTGCCTCCATCTTCGAAAGCGTGGTCCTTCGTGTAAAAGTAAAAGAATTTATTGAGAGATCGCTATGATCATGAACACTTGTTCTATTGCATAGTTAGTACAGAAGGTGGTCAGCCTTTAGTACTTGACAAGCAATTAAACAACATGTGGTATCCTACTAGGCTTTTATCAAACAGATAGATAGTCATTCGGCAATACCTCCCCTTCTGGAAGGGTTGTTCTTCTCATCTTACATGAAATGAAAAGAAGAGAAAAGAACGAATTGAAGAGAATTGTATATATGAAAAAAATATACTGCCACAAAATATCTGGCTTGGAGTCTACCTCTGAACTATAGAGGTTTGTCATAGGAGAACAAAACATATATATATATATATATCAACATCAAGTATTATAGCATCGCATTTCACGTGCTTAAAGATTTTTTGTTATTCCGTCCATCATTCTACGGACCCATGCTCTTGCTCGAGCTCATAAACACTCACCTTTGAAACTCCCTCGACATCGAAACTCGAATAAGAGATTTCATTCGAGACATCATTGTTACTAGAATTCTATGCTTGCACCGCAACCTTCCTCGTATAGTAATACGACTCTCTATTGGTAAGAAGGAATAAGTATTCAATAGGTAGATAATCGACTTAATTAGCCTATCAATGATAACTTATACACCACCACGACCCGATTAGTGGTACTCACTCTCAACATCCATTCCAATACAACTCTCACGGTTGTAAGTAATCGGCTCATTACTCGCAGAATCATTCCTGCATTACTATGGCCCACCGTTGACCTACTGTAGTCATTCGTTTTCCATGAAGTTTTAATAGCTAACCATACGGAGTCCATTCATATCATATCGAATCCTTCTAGAGAGGTAACATAATCACCATTCATGATTCGTGAAGAACATTCCTGATCCTGACGTACATACATGACATGAAGCAGATAAAATTGTAGAAGAGTTTCAATCAAAGCAATGATAGCAGGCTAATACCATTATTAACCATATTTCTTTACTGGGAGACATGAAGCTCAAAGGTTCATTTAGTACTTTCATAACATGCTCCTGGCTTATCTCAAGATAGGACCTTCTAAGATAGAAAGCCCGCTCACGGCGATTACATGAATTAAATCTTTACCAAACTACTATTACGGTTGAGTACCGGACAGTCATCAGAAGGAATGTCAATCTTTCACACCATAATACAACCTTCACGGAATTAACCATTATCACTGTATTCCTCTGGCATGAGCGCCGATAATTGTCCTCTTACACTTAAAGTGTTGGCCACCTCTTTGGCCTTTCCTGATAGTAAAATTTCCTTACAATCAATGTCATTTTAACCACCTCCAACTAAATTTTCTACCTCATTTCAATCACTGCTTATGTGAAAATGTTTCTCTTAAGTCCTGGTGAGAAAAAAAATCACCATTTTTCCATAAGTCATTGCCTTAGTCTTTAGATGTGAACATTGCCACGACTGACTCTCGATCATACTTAGGACGTCTCTTATCTTGGGTCCTTCTTGTTTTCACCAATCTTGACCCTCATTGGATCAATCTATACTTTCTTATGGTTCAACACATGCCCCACCTGGCATTATTATAATTACGTCATATTTCCTTCATCAAAATTTCTATTCTTGAGAACTTTGAATATTACCTTTCTCCTTGTAAAACCTCTAAGGTTATCCTTAAATCCTTCATCAGGTACACCCTAGGCACAGGGCATATCAAGCTACCATTTACTAATACCAGAATCATTGTCTATATACTTCTGAAAAATTTCTCCACTGATCCTTAAAGGTTGTTGTTACCTTAATCCTTTCCAATTCATTCTGTCAAAACTCATGTTGTCCCTATTAAGGGTGAAATGCCAACCTTTATGCATTCCCCTAGAATTCATTTCAAGTTATCGGGGTTTTATCCTTAATTTCACCTTTAAAAGATACTTACACTCTTCCATGGATAAATCAAGTCATATATACTTGATAGATTACCTTATTCAATCATTCTCACTTCGATAGTCTATACTTAATTTCACAATAGCATCCTTATTCAAACTGAGGTCAATCCATATGGCCTCCAAAAGATAACAACGGTTTTTTTTCACTTTGCTTGCCTAATTTGGTAATGACAACAGGGATGTTCTGGAAGATATTGGTCGTGTTCAACGTGAACTTCTTCTTAATAATTCCTTATTTACTTTTGTTATTTATCTCAACAGTCATCTCAATATTGGGATATCTTTCATATCTGGAGTCTCCCTTTCTGGGTATCAAGCCACCGGTCTTACACTTCACATTCTTGAAGGTCACTTCCTTCATCCAATTTTCCTAATTTCTTACTTCCTTGTCTCCTCAGTCTATCTGCGTCTCATTATTTATCCTTCGAACTATCTCAAGGTTTCCTCGAATCCTCCCAACTTACAGGGGATAGAATATATGTATCTATTATGCCTTCAACCATCAATTTTAACTCATGGTGAATCACCCTCATCCTGGTGATTACATACTTTTCTATTTCTATTGCTACGAGTCTTTAGGGTTTCCTCATACCCAACTCCCTTATCATTCCTCAAACTCTATTGCCTTTATATTCCTTTCCACTTCAGTTTCTTTTTTTTTCCTTTCTCTTATCATTATTTCACGAACCAACACAACATAAGCATTGATTTTAAACATCCCATCATTCTGGATTCGTGTCCTCAGAATGAATCTTGACAACTTTTACAACTTAGATTCATAATTCATCATACTCGTCTGCCTTTGTTCTGGCTCTAAAGCTTTTACACTATCTCCATAACCTTGGGAGGTACTTTCCTGAAAACAATTGACTGAACTTAAATCAGTTTATTATAATCTGTTGCGCCGTGCCTTCCTTAGCCTTTCACCAGCGGGTGGCCTCTCTCTTAGGAGGGTAAGTGACAAAAACCATCTTTTGCGATTCGTCAATCATTTAGAATCTCAAATGATTCCTATATTTCCTTTAGCCAGGCTCTTGCCTCGACTGGGTCAGCTTGTTCCTTGGAACTCTGAGAGCTTAGCGACTTAAAGGTCCTGAAAGAATTTCTCACCGCATTGTTTCCTCAGGGTGGTGGTTGGGGATAATAGTCTAAGTTCTGTCTAGAAAGGTCCATAAATTGTCGTATAGGAGTACCGTCTCGGGTCTCCTTTCCTTACTCGACTTCTGTTTCCTTAGTCTGAATGTTCCCTCCTCCCCATAATCGGGGTCATCCTACATGTTTTAAATCCTCATTTTCCACTTCATTATGTTATGGGTTCCTTCTATCTTGATGGTGACCTCCCTGACTATCACGTTCAGGGTTTGCTCTAAATCTTATTCCTCAAACTAGCTTTCATCTAAGATCTCATCTTTAAGCTCTTGAACATTTGGAACCCAAATTCTGTAGGAATACCTCATTATTCCCTTATCATCTTTCTCGGTATTAATCTCTTATCTATTTGTTGGCTCTCTGCCTTAATTCATCACTTTTTCTGGCACAATATGTTCTTTTCCAATAATTCGGGCTGTATTGCAATCTCAAACAGCTTTTCGATACCAGCTCCGGTTACCTTCACTTCTATTTCCATTTTCTCAAAATCTCTTATAAACTCTCCCAAAGACATTATCATCTTGAGTCTCTCCTTTTTACTAAGGGCATCAGCCACCACATTGGCTTTCCCGAATGATAAAGAATCTCCCAATCATAATTCTTGATTAGCTCTAACCGCCTCCTCTGGCGTATGTTGAGCTCTTTCTACATAAAAATGTACTAGAGCTCCTATGGTTTCTGTAAATCTTGCACTTCTCTCCATACAAGTAGTGCCTCCAATCTTTAAGGCAAAACTATTGCCACGAGCCCAAGCTCATGGGTGGGGACATCGAATTTTATATTCCCTTAATTGTCTTGACATGTACACGATTACCTTGATGTGCTGTATAAGAAGCACCCTAATTCCTTATGCAAAGCGTCATTACACATCACAAAATCTCCTTTTCCATCCGGCAACGCCAACATAGGGGCCGTCACCAACCTTTGCTTTAGTTCTTAAAAGTTGTTCTCACATTTCTCTGTTCATTCGAACTTGGGCTACTATCTTTACAAACTTGAACGAACCTCCGGTAGTGACCGGCCAATCCTACCTCTGGTAGTCGCCCTAACCATGGTCATCAATTCCTCAGTGGTCCTTTATTCATTCTTGTCAGGATCCTTCACGGGATCCTTCTCAGCAAAAATCCCTTCTAGGACAACATCCTCAACCACTACATCCTCAATATGAACATCATATGGTCCCGTGTTAGGACGCTCTATCGGATCCACAATCTGATCTCCAATTACTAATAAAACATCATCGCGTTATTGCTCCTCAACCTCAGGGTTCGGAGTTCCGCTACCATATACGATAACGAACTACGCTTCTATCACGATATTTATAAGGGTTCCAATAAGGGTTTTAACTGTCAGTACTACGTTAGATAGTCCGACTATGAACTTGGCAAGAGTTCTTATTTATCTTAGTAAACTTATTATTTAAACGTCACTTCATCTCTGAGGTTTATAACGCTTAGCTCTGATACCATTTCTGTAACACCCCCAAATCCGGGGTTGGGGATCCGGGTTGTCACGAGTTCTATTTCCCTTAATAACACCCAATCTTAATAAACAATCAACTACTCCGTACTGTGACCCCACAATAAACACACACACCACAAGTTATAGTCTCAAAGATGAATATCCAAAAATAACACGAGTCATTTTATTCCACAATTATATGCCATTACAACTTAAAAGGGTTTCTGAATAAATTTACATTTCTTTTCCATTATTATAATTCATAAAGATACATAAGTCTGGTACATCAAAAGTTGAAAGCCTATCCTTTTGGTAGTTCCTACCTCAGCTATAGTGACATCAACGCCTATAGGAAACTGCGGAACGTTTCATATCCGCTCACGAATTGGGAGCTCGGTCCTGTTCATCTTGTCTATGTGATGTTGTATGATGAAAGAAGAAAGTAAGGGTGAGCACCAAGCCCATCTAAATAGTATGTATAATAATCTACAATATATGAGCATTCTCATAGTACTCAAGAAAGTCTTGGTTAAGAAGAAATGAACCAAGTTGATATCTTAACGCGACCAAGTCGCAAATTATTCAGTATATACATATATACTTTTCAAAATCCTTGAAATACTCTACCATGCATAATATACACAGAGTTCTAGTTTATAAATGTATAAAAATATCGTTGGAAGGTGATCTCATATATCTAACCTTGTCTCAACATTTTTTCTGAAAACCTTTGTCATTCATAAGATAATCATTAACTAGATATAAGTTGAAAAGATGAAGTTACAAGATACTCCAATATACTTATATCTTTTCCGAATATTACTTGAACTACCACCATTCAAGTTATAATTAGTTCATCCCATAGATGAAGCTACACGACAAAACTTGTATAGAATTAATCTTTGAAATATCATCAAAATGAAATGAAGTTACGAGATACTTCATTTGATGAAAATATCATTTTTAAAACTCGACCCTGTCAACACTTAACAACCGCCCAGCCGTAGCCTTTCTATCGAAGTGCTTTAGGTAGTGTTGCAGAAATATCCAATTGGATGATGAACTTATTACGGGAGTTTTCCGCGCCAGGAAGACCACTCACGATGATCAGTCGCAGTAGTGCAACCCCGCCATTTTCTACATGTAGAGGAGAACAGTCGGATTTACTTGTCAACCGAACACTGGACTCCTAAGGAATGGACCGTCTTAGCGAAACTTCTGGGCCATTTGGGCCAATATAATAAGGCTGGGCCGGCGCCACTCGACCACTTACGCCACTCCTAGTTCAGATTAAATCCATGACTCTGAAATGTAAAGCTCGTCCCCACTTCCCCAAGTAGAAACTTGTTGATACGGCTCCACCAAGAAGTCGTATCTAGTTGGAAAGGAAAACTCACTGATATTTCCCAGGCGATGCCTGTTAATGGATTAACTTGTTCCAAGAATTTTACTTCCCGAGTGTTGGGTAAGTAATCAAAAACTCTTTTATCAAAACAGCAACCTTGTTGCGAATATAAAATACATCACAGAGCCGGATCCCTCAGATTTTTGAGCGAGTATTTAAGTCCCCTTCGAAGGAAGATCTTAAATTTGAAAATGAGTTTTGGGATCCGCTTTAACTTTTAAAATCATTTTGAAGACTCGAAAACATTTTTGAGAATGTTTGGAGTGATGCTGATTTAATAAAATAAATCAGTCCCGATATGTTGGAGAATATCTGAATATTATTATTTAAATAATATTCCCATAAAGGATGGTCTTTATAAAAATAAATGAAGTGAAAGTTTTAAAAGCTCATACTTGAATTGAATAATAAATAACCAAAGATATACTTATATACGAAAGTACGATCTTTATTTGAATAATCGAAAATAAGTTTGAAATATCAAAACCTTATTCTTTAATCAAAATAAAGAATATTATTTAATAAATAAGCGGAGTCATAAGTCCTCGAATGAATATTCAAAATAATATTCATTAAATAAATAAGCGGAGTCATAAGTCCTCGAATGAATATTCAAGATAATATTCATTAAATAAATAAGCGGAGTCATAAGTCCTCGAATGAATATTCAAAATAATATTCATTAAATAAATAAAGTTATCGAATAAACCTTATTCGATTAATAGTTTTGAAAACTATTTATATATATAAAAAATATACATATATTATACTCGGGAACACCGACTCCCGGTTTAGAAAAATGTTCACCTTCGGGTCCCCTATACTAAGGGTATACGCAATTACTGCTTATCTTTAGCATAGGTATTATGCAACTTATAAGCAATTGAATCAACAATTAGATATCCAGATTACGAAACACGCTTGCATATATATCATATCAACATGCTCCAATATATCGCAAGATTTGCTGATAACAATAATGCACTTATCACAAGATAATGCATATACATATATACATCACAACAACAGTATAACGGGTGGAAAACTTGCCTGAGTGCTCCGGGGTAGACTTAAGCTTAGAGTGGGTCCGGTAACCTATGAGCAACAACATAAGCCGGAATTAAACCACGATCGCTTAAGAAACTAGACTTTAACCAATTGAACCCTAACGTTTGCTTTGTTAGTGTATACTGAAAATATTTATTTGAAGTATGTACATTTATTTCTGGCCAGTTTATTTGAGAATCATTTGAATGTTTACATGTTGTCTAATATTATATATTGTGAATAATTTAGTATTAAATGGGATACAGAATATTAGATTTTTAAATACGGTTATATAATATAATAAGGTTCACAGCACAGGTGGTGTTGGACAATCCACTGGTATGGCTGTAGTATTATTTAGATTAGTTTATATTGACTAATAAATAATACTAGTATACTTTGTGTATATTGAACAGGATCAAATTTAGAATTGTTCCCTTAATACTGATTAAGAAGGAGAACTAAGATTCTATATTATTATTAATGCTTAGGTTCTTAATCCGGAAATAGTAATTGACACGTGTATATTATTTACATGCTTTGATTTATATATGAAATAATTCTTTTGAATTATATCATTATATTTTGGGTGATGGAATTATATACATGGTGGATATTATTTATTGAAGGAATCCATGTCCTGATAATATTCGGGTTAATGATGTCCCCTTGAAAGCTCAAAAAGATTTAATTATGTGAAACCCTGCAGGTGGAATTTATTCTGGCATAATTAAATAAAGGTTGAGTGGATGATCAAGGATAAAAGATATTAATTAAATAAATTATCAGTAATTTATTTAATTAATGGACATATGATATTTTAAACATGGGGAATTTAATAAGCAAATAATATTGGAACCGAATTAATTAAATTACGGTATTAGGAAAGGTAGTGCAAATATTAATTCTTTAGTGGATTGAATTAATATTTAATTACATTGGGCTAGGCTCAAGATGTAATTAGAAGGCCCAACCTAATTATCCATGGTCCCTATTGGAGCCTATATATATTCTTATTCTCTTCTTGCTTGGAATTGTGTAAAAACATATTGTAGCCACCAAGGAGCAAGAAGAGAGGATAACTTGAGAAGATAGAGGCCACACTTCGCTCAAGGGAATTTGGGAATACAATAGAAGAGCGTGGAATCAACCATTAACAAGGTAATCCTCTTTTTGTAATCTTTATCGTAAAACGTAGTAACACCCTAAGTCCGTGGTTCCCAACAATTGGTATCAAGAGCCTGGTAATGGGTTCTACGTTTTATGATATAATGTCCATGTCGTAATTATATATGCGTGTATATAGTGTTTTGCTTGTATTGGTTTTGATGCAGGTTGTTAATCCACTATTATGGCCATGTATATTTTAATTATGTGTTTGGATCCCACGTGGTTTAATCGTGGTTAATTTTTGTTTTGGTTTCCACGTGGTTTAATCGTGGTTGTAATTTACACGAGGGTTGATCGTGTTAGAATAGATTTTACAAAATTAGTTTTGTATTAGATCTATTTTTTTTGTAATTGTTCCGGGTATTTTGTAATAGTTATGTGCGATCGGAAATCAATTCCGGTAGTTTTTTGTTCCGCTGTGCGATTACAAGGGGCTGCTGTTGATGTTTGGATCGAACAAAATCAAAACAAAACTCACAGAAAAGCAACAGGCGCGCGCGCTGGGGCCGCCGCGACAGCTTGGGCTGCTGGGGCCGCTGCGGCTGCTGGGGCTGCTGGGGCTGCTGGGCCTGCTGGGGCTGCTGGGGCTGCTGCGGCAGCTGGGACAGCTGGGGCTGCTGGGGCTGCTGGGGGCGTCGGGGCGCGCTTAGGGCAGATTTTTTTTTTAGAGCTGGATTTTTTTTTCAAGGGCCATAATAGTGGAAAATTTATTTTAATTTTTTCCATTAAATTTTATTTATTGCTTTAATTTCTTGATTATGTGTGTCGTTAATTATGTGTGTAATTCTTTTAAAATTGCATGTTTAACTTAATTAGGACGACATGGACATAAATTTTATTTATTGCTTTAATTAAATGTTATATGTTGCTAAAATTATGTGTGTATTTTGAATGCATGATTAGACATAATTATAACAACATAGGGCCCCATTTAATTTTAAAATTCCTTAATTTTAATAAAAAAAATTCTAAGTGGGAGAGGGAATTAATATGAAATTAAATCCCATGGTCTCCATTATTGCTTGTAGGTAATTTAACATAAAGACGAATATAAATTATATATACGTCACCCATCGTGGCATGTAATTTATGGTGTCTAGACTGTTATAGAAATTACTAGAACAAACTTCTTAAATTAATAAATTTTGAAAGGAATAAATACGGATTTTCTTTATTTCTGATTTGGGGCGATTTTGTCAAAAACGGGTTCATCGAACTTGTAAGGCTGTGGGTTTTAAGCGAGACCGATGTGACTCCTCCACTACCTGGAAATCAAATCATTGATGAATATTGAATTGAAGTATTCTATTCAAGGAAAAATTACGAATATTGGAAGGTATACACGCCACCCATCGTGGCGTACCAAGTTCCATAGATTTTGAATAATTTAAGATTTGATGATGGTATACACTTAGCTATGAAAAATAATATAGTCCACCCCAACGTGGCATATTGTTTAGTAATAGGACCGAAGTAACATTTAAACAAAATTAGGTGGTATACATGTCACACATCGTGGCGTACCAGAAGCTTATGGTGTTTATATGTTAGTGAATTAAATTTTAATAATTGTTAGAGGAATCAATAGATCTTAATAATTAATGCACCCTTATTTATGTGATGTTTTTATGCATGATTCTCAGGATAAAATGGGTTTTAATCCACTGTTCACCATACTTAAGGATAACAAACTTACCGGACCTAACTATATTGAATGGAAACGAAATTTGGACATTGTGTTGACTGCTGAGGAGTACAAGTTTTGCACTTATGAACCCAAGCCTGAACAGCCTGCTATTGATGCTCCTGAAGATGAGAAAGAGTATTATAAACGGTGGATTAAGGCTGATGAAATGTCGCGATGTTACATTCTGGCAGCAATGTCGGGTGTTTTGCAGCATCAGCATCAGTCTATGGCCACTGCTTCAGATATGCTCTTTAATCTTAAGGAACTTTTTGGAGATCAGAATAGGGCTGCTAGGCAAGTAGCCATGAAGGCTTTAATGAACACTCAGATGGCTGAAGGCACACCTGTAAGGGATCATGTTCTCAAGATGATATCTCATCTGAATGAGATAGAGATCCTTGGTGCTGAACTTGACGGGGAAACCCAGATTGACATTATCCTTATGAGCTTGTCCAAGAGTTTTGAGCAGTTCCGCTTGAATTACAACATGAACAAGAGGCAGTATAGTCTCACGGAACTGCTGACAGAACTTCAGGAAGCTGAAGGATTATTTCGGCAGAGTGTTCAAGTGAATGTGGCTGAGAAAGGTTCTTCCTCTAAGCCGAAAGGTATTAAGAAGAAGAAAAAGGCTCAGACATAGAAAGCTGTGAAGGCAGTGGGAGTTCAGGGTGGTATGAAAAAGCCTAAGGGAAAGTGCTTCAGATGCAAACAGTCAGGTCACTGGAAACAGGATTGTCCTCTTCCTAAGAAGACAAACAATATCGGTATGTCTCTTTCTCTAGTTACAGAAATATTTATAGCGGCTATATCTATGAGCACTTGGTGTGTAGATACAGGAGCCACTGATCATGTTTGTAATTCTATGCAGGGGTTTTAACTATCCAGAATGCTTAGAGATGGTGAGATATACGTGTTCATGGGAGATGCTACGAAAGTAGCAGTAGTTGCAGTAGGAGTTATTCATTTATCTTTTGGTTCTGATAGGATTTTGGTTTTGAACAATTGTCTTTATGTACCTTCTTTTAGAAGGAATTTAATTTCGGTTTCTAAACTTGCTTTGGATGGTTATAATGTTTGTTTGGATCGTAATGTTTCTATTATGATGAATAAACGAATTATATGTTCTGGTACATTGCAAGACAATTTATATATAATTAATCCTAGTCAACTTGCACGGCAACTGCAATTTAGGGAATTGAACAACACATCTTCTAACTCTACTAAAAGAAAGGAACCTTCTAGTTTGAACCAAACATATCTTTGGCACTTGAGATTTGGTCATATTAACTTGAGGAGGATTCAAAGACTGGTAGTAGACGGGCCTTTAAGCTCATTGGCAGTGGAGCCATTTCCAGTTTGGGAATCCTGCTTGGAAGGTAAAATGACTAATAGGCCTTTCAAGGCAAAAGGGAATAGAGCCAAACAACTGTTAGAATTGGTTCACTCTGATTTATGTGGACCCATGAATATCCAAGCAAGAGGTGGTTATGAATATTTCGTCACTTTCATTGATAATTTTCTAGATATGGGTACATTTATTTTGCACCGTAAGTCTGAGTGCTTTGATAAGTTCAAAGAGTACAAAGCTAAAATGGAGAAGCGACTTAATAAAAGTATCAAGTCACTACGATCAGATCATGGTGGCGAATACTTGCTTGGAGAATTTAGCGAATATTTATCAGAAAATGGGATAGAATCCCAGTTAACTGCACCAGGCACACCCCAGCAGAACGGTGTAGCAGAGAGAAGGAACCAGACTCTTTTAGAGAGTGTTAGATCGATGATGAGTTATTCGGATTTACCCAAGTCATTTTGGGGACATGCCTTAGAGACAGCAGCTTATCTTCTGAACTTAGTACCTTCTAAGTCGGTTCCTAAAACCCCCTTAGAATTGTGGATCGGGGATAAACCGAGTCTAAGACATATTCAAATATGGGGTTGTCCAGCACATGTACTGAACAAGAACGCGACTAAGTTAGAATCTCGTACAGAAGTAAGGTTGCTTGTAGGCTACCCCATGGGAACAAAAAGATATTTATTTTATAGTCTGAAGAATCGGGATGTCATTGTTAGAACCAATGCAAGATTCTTGGAGGAGGACTATATAATGAATCACAAACCCATGAGTAGTCTCGTTTTAGAGGAACTAGTGGGAGGGACAAATAATACCCATGAAGCTGTAGTACAAGTAGAACAACCACAACATAATGTACAACCTGTCACTAATACCGCACCAGTGCCTCGTCATAGTGGGAGGGTTGTTCAACAGCCTGATAGATTCATGTTTTTGGGAGAGTCTTCAGACTTGGTCCCTGGGGAACATGATGATGATCCCCGTACATACAAAAAGGCAACACAAGACAAAGATGCAGATCTTTGGCAAAAGGCGATGGAATCTGAGATAGAATCAATGTATTCTAATCAGGTCTGGGAGCTCGTGGAACCACCCAAAGGTATAAAACCTATTGGATGTAAGTGGATCTACATGAAAAAGAGGGGATTAGATAAAAAGGTGAAAGCCTGGAAAGCAAGACTTATTACGAAAGGGTATACTCAGAAAGAAGGTATCGATTATGAGGAAACCTTTTCACCGGTAGTCATGCTTAAGTCAATCCGTATTCTTTTATCTATAGCAGCTCATCTCGATTATGAGATTTGGCAAATGGATGTCAAGACAGCTTTTCTTAATGGAAGTCTTGAAGAAACCATCTATATGCAGCAACCAAAAGGATTCATTAAGGAAGGCCAAGAGCATCTGGTATGTAAGCTTAAGAGGTCTATTTATGGACTTAAACAAGCTTCTAGAGACTGGAATATTCATTTTGATCAGGCAGTCCAGTCATATGGATTTGATCAAAGTCCAAGCGAATCGTGCGTGTATAAGAGAAGTGAAGGTAATACAGTGGTTTTTCTAGTACTATATGTAGATGATATTTTATTCATTGGAAATAATGTTGAGATGTTGTCATCAGTAAAGGCATGGTTGTTCAAACAATTTGACATGAAGGACTTAGGTGAAGCGGCATACATCCTTGGGATCAAAGTTATAAGGGATCGCAAGAAAAGGATGTTGGCTTTATCTCAAGAGCCCTACATTGATGAAGTATTAGCTCGTTTTAACATGAAGAACTCCAATAAAGGTTTTCTACCTTTTAAGCATGGAGTTGCTCTATCTAAGAAGCAGTGTCCTTCGACACCTAAGGATATAGAGAGCATGAAAGCAGTTCCTTATGCTTCAGCATGTGGAAGCTTAATGTATGCTATGTTATGTACGAGGCCTGACATCTGCTCTGCTGTAGGCATGGTTAGTAGATATCAGTCGAACCCAGGTCAGGAACATTGGAGTGCAGTAAAAACTATACTCAAGTACCTGAGAAGGACTAAGGAGTATATGTTAATTTACAAGGCCTCAGATCTATTTCCTTTGGGATATACTGATTCAGATTTCCAATCAGATAGGGATAAGAGGAAATCAACCTCGGGATATGTTTTTACTTTGGGAGGTGGAGCCGTTATATGGAGGAGTGTAAAGCAGAAATGCATTGCAGACTCCACCATGGACGCCGAGTATGTGGCGGCCTCTGAGGCTGCCAAGGAGGCTGTATGGTTCAGGAACTTCCTTTTGGACTTAGATGTGGTACCTAATTTGCCTAGGAGCTTGACGGTGTATTGTGATAACACTGGTGCTGTGGCAAATTCAAAGGAACCGCGAGACCACAAAGCAGCTAAACATATTGAATGTAAGTATCATCTCATACGAGGAATCGTAAAGCGAGGGGATATAGTTGTGGCTCACATATCATCAGAAGACAACCGAGCAGATCCTTTCACAAAGAGCTTGCCAACCAATGTTTTTTGACAAGCATGTGGAAGCGATAGGAGTCAGATGGATGGACACATAGATTTTTATATAATAGTGGATTAAATAAACACTGATGTACACATAGAATATTTTGAGTATAAGTGGGAGATTGTTAGTGTATACTGAAAATATTTATTTGAAGTATGTACATTTATTTCTGGCCAGTTTATTTGAGAATCATTTGAATGTTTACATGTTGTCTAATATTATATATTGTGAACAATCTAGTATCAAATGGGATACAAAATATTAGATTATTAAATACGGTTATATAATATAATAAGGTTCATAGCACAGGTGGTGTTGGACAATCCACTGGTATGGCTGTAGTATTATTTAGATTAGTTTATATTGACTAATAAATAATACTAGTATACTTTGTGTATATTGAACATGATCAAATTTAGAATTGTTCCCTTAATACTGATTAAGAAGGAGAACTAAGATTCTATATTATTATTAATGCTTAGGTTCTTAATCCGGAAATAGTAATTGACACGTGTATATTATTTACATGCTTTGATTTATATATGAAATAATTCTTTTGAATTATATCATTATATTTTGGGTGATGGAATTATATACATGGTGGATATTATTTATTGAAGGAATCCATGTCCTGATAATATTCGGGTTAATGATGTCCCCTTGAAAGCTCAAAAAGATTTAATTATGTGAAACCCTGCAGGTGGAATTTATTCTGGCATAATTAAATAAAGGTTGAGTGGATGATCAAGGATAAACGATATTAATTAAATAAATTATCAGTAATTTATTTAATTAATGGACATATGATATTTTAAACATGGGGAATTTAATAAGCAAATAATATTGGAACCGAATTAATTAAATTACGGTATTACGAAAGGTAGTGCAAATATTAATTCTTTAGTGGATTGAATTAATATTTAATTACATTGGGCTAGGCTCAAGATGTAATTAGAAGGCCCAACCTAATTATCCATGGTCCCTATTGGAGCCTATATATATTCTTATTCTCTTCTTGCTTGGAATTGTGTGAAAACATATTGTAGCCACCAAGGAGCAAGAAGAGAGGATAACTTGAGAAGACGGAGGCCACACTTCGCTCAAGGGAATTTGGGAATACAATAGAAGAGCATGGAATCAACCATTAACAAGGTAATCCTCTTTTCGTAATCTTTATCGTAAAACGTAGTAACACCCTAAGTCCGTGGTTCACAACAATTGGTATCAAGAGCCTGGTAATGGGTTCTACGTTTTATGATATAATGTCCATGTCGTAATTATATATGCGTGTATATAGTGTTTTGCTTGTATTGGTTTTGATGCAGGTTGATAATCCACTATTATGGCCATGTATATTTTAATTATGTGTTTGGATCCCACGTGATTTAATCGTGGTTAATTTTTGTTTTGGTTTCCACGTGGTTTAATCGTGGTTGTAATTTACACGAGGGTTGATCATGTTAGAATAGATTTTACAAAATTAGTTTTGTATTAGATCTATTTTTTTTGTAATTGTTCCGGGTATTTTGTAATAGTTATGTGCGATCGGAAATCAATTCCGGTAGTTTTTTGTTCCGGTAGTTATGTGGGATAACTTGAGAAGACGAAGGCCACACTTCGCTCAAGGGAATTTGGGAATACAATAGAAGAGCGTGGAATCAACCATTAACAAGGTAATCCTCTTTTCGTAATCTTTATCGTAAAACGTAGTAACACCCTAAGTCCGTGGTTCCCAACATGCTTATGGTCATTTCTACGCTTAACAAATCACATAAGTCGTTCGAGTACCCTCGGCTCCACCATTTTTAATAAATTAACCGTTACGAATTTTAAGGCGACGCTTTCTCGAATACCCTACCAACTGCCTAGTCCACTTTACATAGTTGTTTCATACTCCAATTAGTCACTTAAGTTCCTTAACCAAGGTTTCAAAGTAAGGTGAGGGGTAATGGTTCGTTCGCGAAACGCCGTTACTTAAAACGGTCGTTTCTCCTAAACCGTACATCGGATTCAAGCGAAATACATATCAAAACGAAGCTCGTAACATGAACTATCTAAACATTGCAAATGTTAGAATCTTTCGGTGAGTTCACGGGTCCTAAAGTTAAGAACAGAACATTTAAGGAAAATCGGGCATTATGACGTTTATGTTTACGCGATTTCTAATTTAATTAACACTCTTAATTATCATCAATTCACTCACAACCACCAATACAACAATATTCAACCATCATACTACAAACTCAGTCCCCAAATCCAAGTTTTACCAATTTATTCAACCAATCAAAGACCAAATATTCAAAACCAATACAAATCCACCAACACTACTTATAATCAAAGATCAAGCCTTAATACTAACAATGCTTCAATCAAACTTAATGGAATCATAAAATCAAAGCTAGGATTTGAAGTTACCTTCAATGGTAGGTGTTAAGTTTCCAGGAAGCCTTAGGGAGCCTTAATCTAACCTCCTACAAGCTTGATCCTTCCAAAGAAATCAAGAACACAAAGTTAGGTTTTGAAGTTTCTAAAAGTCCTATTTAAAGAACTGTAAAAATTAGGGTCTTACTCTGCTTATTTGGATGCGACTTGTGAACAAGAGTTGTAGGCCATCTCAATACCTTTCCAACGAGCTATAGAACACAACATTTGAGTGAGTATTGAAGGAGATATGGTAGTTTGACGTTGCTGCTCTTGTTTTGGCCGAGAGCAAGGGAAGAAAAAGTGAAGTAAAAATGTTTCTAGTTTGATTAAATGATTTGTGCGGTGTTTAGCTTGGTTACTTCCTTTTGTTGTTAATTAGATTGTTATTATGGTAAAAATTGTGTGGCTCACAATCAACCAATCAATCCCTCCATTTGTCATGCTTATGTCACCATGCCTATGCCATCTTTCTCATGTCATCCTCTTACACTTGTCTTATTCTTGTTGGTGTGATGACATCATCATCCACTAACCTCTTTGATTAACCCCTAATTACTTGGATAATGACCTTTTATCTGTTATACGGTTCGTTTAACTTTCGTTCTTGTTTATCGTTTGAGGGATCATACTTGGGATCTTATTACTTAGGTTCCCCTAAACCTTTCTCAATATTTTATATTCCTTTTATGATCCTCTCTAAAAATCTTTGAATTTAATTCATTTTTATCATGTTACCTTATACTTAATTCTTTCGGTATCTAGTGGATTTTCGGGAAAAATCAAAGTGTTCGGATTTGGATTCTGACGATCTTTACATACACTTATATACCATATAGAGTACTAATAAGACCTCAGAATATCAATAAAAGAACTGCTACATTGTGTGGCATGAAAAGTTTTCTTATTCAGCATAATCAGCAAAATCACTATTCATAAGGTTTACAAAAAGTCCAAAATTTTTGGGGTTATTACACATTAAGACTGTTGTGTTTGTTGACTGATGATCACATATCATTGATCATAGGCATAGTGATACTAAAGTCAAAAACACAGGCAAATACGAGAATTAATATATATTGATTCCATTAAAAGTTATCCTTGACCGGGTAATGATAAAAGTGGACATTGGTTATATTATGAATCATATGAGAAACATAAATGATCTAGATGGGATTTAACCCTCCTATTTTAGGAGTGATATTATTGGCCTCTTGTGTGAGCTAGACTATGAAATGCGTGGTCACGCTCAAATGTTGATTTGATATGATAGTCTACTCATTGATCATGGAAACTTGGATTAAACTATGATGAGGATGACACATTACATGCCTCTAGTTTAATCTATTATATTTGGTTAAAGGGATTATATTACATTGTACATTATTCACGAAAGGTTTAATCGATCACTGATTCAATTTTTATTACTTGGGTAGCAACGATGTATTATTAGATGCCGCTCATTGTTTACGATTTTAAATTAGATTTAAAATTCTTTGCCAACGTAATAATAACCTATAGGGTCACACACTAAGAATGTTGAAGGATTATCTAATTTAAATTGGATTTAAATTATATTAAATTAATTTGAATTATTTATAATATTAATTAAGTATGACTTAATTAATTAGATAAATATTGATATTCGAATTTACTAATATTAATTATGAAATTCAGTTGTTAAATAATTAAGTGTGACTTAATTATTATACAAATAGGAATTTCGAATTAATAATAACTCCTAATTAGTTAAGAGTTATAATTCTTATTATACTCTCTATATAATATCTCTTGTGTGGCTTGTTAGATATATTTGTGATGTCATGTCTAATAGGATTTGTGTTTAGTTTTCAGATCTTAACTAACAGGAGAAATCTGTACTTAACCGGAAATCAGTACTTATACTGAAGTCAGGACTTAAGATATCAGAACTTAAGTTGTCAGAACTTAAGTTATCAAGAGATATTTATCAGGAGATAATATCAGGACTTAAGGAGACTTTTAGATAAGGAAGGCGGTTGATTGAAGGAAAGAAGATCGAGACAAACATAAGAAGAGATATGCATGGAGAAGAATTCTATGAAGAATATAATACTTGGAAGAAAAGATAACTGATTGATATATATTAGGAAGCAGAATTATATTCGATATCAATTAGAATATTATCTTGTAACTGTGTAGTATATAAACACAGACATAGGGTTTACACTATATGTGTTATCTTAATCGAGATTATTATTCATTGTAACCCTAGCAGCTCTCGTGATAATTTGTTCATCACTGAGAGAGGACAGTTCTTTGTAACAAAGTTTATTGTGTTGAATAAAATTTGTGTTCTGTTACTTGAGTTCTTATATTCGATTTGATTGTAGTAAACATTGTATTCAACCCCCTTCTACAGTGTGTGTGACCTAACAAGTGGTATCAGAGCAATCTGTTAACATACATACAATAAAGATCCAAAAACAATCATGTCTGAAGAAGCATAAACTCCAACCAAGCCCACCAAAATTGAAGAAACTCCAAAGACTCAAATCCATAATCGATATGAGACTATTAGGGTTCCTATACTGAAATCTTCTGAGTATCCCATATGGAAGGTGAGGATGTCTATGTTTCTGGAAGCTACAGATCCAGAATACCTTGACAGAATAAATGAAGGACCACATAAGCCAACCAAGCTCTCTGTTGTAGTTGCAGATCAGCCAGCACAGACTGTACCAAAAGAGAAAAATGAATATACAGCTGAAGATATATCATCTATTGCAAAGGATGCAAAGGTAAGACATTTGTTGCACAGTGCCATTGATAATGTCATGTCAAACAGGGTAATTAACTACAAGACTGCAAAGGAGATATGGGATGCCATGGAGACAAGATGACAGGGAACTGATTCAATTAAGAAGAACAGGAGGACTTTACTCACTCAAGAGTATGAGCACTTTGACTCAAAACCTGATGAGTCATTAACTGGTTTATATGATAGATTTGTCAAACTCTTGAATGATCTGTCACTGGTGGATAAGGAATATGATCTTGAAGATACTAATCTCAAATTCCTTTTAGCTCTTCCTGAAAGTTGGGATTTGAAGGCCACAACTATAAGAGACAACTATGCTCTTGATGAAACTACTCTTGATGAAATTTATGGTATGCTCAAGACTCATGAACTTGAGATGGATCAAAGAAGCAAGAGGCATGGGAGAAAGTCAAGGAAAGTTGCTCTTAAGGCTGAGGAGGAATCCCCTAAAGTGGTTGTCTCAAAGAAAGGCAAAGGAAAGGCTCTCATCACAGAGTCTGATACTGAGTCATCAAGTTCTGATAGTGATGATGATTCAAAAACTGAAAGTCTATCTGAGATGGCCCTTGATGAAGAGATGATGAAGCTGTGTGCTTTTATGGTGAAAGGAATCACAAAGATTGTATACAGAAAATTCAGAAGGGGAAAGAAATTTTCTAGGAAAGGTGCAAGTTCTGATAAGAAAAGTTTCAGAAAATCTGAAGGCAAAGGAGGAAAGTCTGACAGAGGAGATTACTCAAATGTCAAATGCTACAACTGTGGTGAGAAAGGCCACATATCTCCTGATTGCAAGAAAGGAAAAAGTGACAAAGGCAAGGCTCTTGTCACGAAGAAGAAAAACTAGACAGACACTTCAGATTCTGAAAGTGAGGTGAACTATGCCTTGATGGCAAATGCTGATAGCAGTTCTGAAGCTGCTGAGTTAAAGGTACCTCAAACAACTTATGCTTTTCATACTGATGATATTATTGAGTTGAGAAGATATCTTAAAACCATATTCATTAGTTATAGAGATTAAACTTTAACATGTGAAAGATTAACTTATGAAAATCTTGCTTATAAAAAGAGGAATGATTATTTAGAAAAAGAGTTCGTTATGTTCCATCAAACTCAGAAAGATAGAGATGATGCTTTCTATGATAGAGATGAAGTGCTTAAAATGAATGAATCTCTAAAAACTGAGTTAGAAAAGGAAAGAGAGATTATCAGGACTTGGACTAACTCTGGCAGAACAACTCAGAATTTGTTAAGTAGTGGAAATTGGAAAGAGGGCTTACGTTATGGAGATGATAAGAATAATAAAGGAACTGTAGAAATTGAGCCTATAGTTGTTAAACAAAAGCCAAAGGTAAATCATGTTAAGTTTGTAGCTGTAAAGTCTGATATTGATAAATCGGAAGTTAAAGAGAAATTAATTTCGGACAAACCAAAACAGGATAAGCCAACTGAAGTTAACATAGGCTTAATGACAAAGAAGCAGCTTAAGCATAAGCTGAAAGATGTTAAGAATGTAAACAAGGTAAAGCCACCTAGGAAAAATAGGAATGGAAAGGAAGGTGTGAATAAAAGCAATGATTATAAGCCTGTTCCTAATGCTCCTAGAAAGAAATATTATAACTGTGGAAATTCTAACCATCTGGCTTCTTTTTGTAGGAAGAATAAGAACATAAACTCCTTACCTTCAAAATCAGGAGTTAAGAGTCAGTCTGTTAGATATAGGCCACAAAATCCTTGTTTTCATTGTGGTAGTTTATGGCATTCCATTTATATTTGTAAGGAATATCATAGTTTGTACTATGATTATTATCAAATAAAACCTTCTTTAAAGAAAGTTAGCATTATTCCTTCTAGTGTAAGTTCTAATGCAAAGTCTGATATTGTAAATTCTGATAAGAAAACTGTTAAACTATGATGCTAAATCCGCTGCAAATGTTAACAAACTTAATAAGGCCAAAGGATCCAAGCAAGTCTGGGTCCTTAAAACTAATCATTAGTGGTCTTTGTGATTGCAGAGCAACAGGAAAAACATCCTAGTTCTGGACAGTGGATGTTCAGGACATATGACTGGAAATAAAGCCCTGCTATCAGACTTTGTGGAGAAAGTTGGCCCATGTGTTTCTTATGGAGATGGCAACATGGGAAAAACTCTGGGATATGGCAATATCAATCTTGGGAATGTCATCATTAAAAAAGTAGCTCTAGTCTCAGGACTTAAACACAATTTGCTGAGTGTTAGTCAAATATGTGACAGAGGTTATCATGTGGATTTCTTTGAAGAACACTGTGAAGTTGTAAGAAAATCTACAGGCAAAGTTGTTCTAAAGGGATACAGGCATGGTAACATTTATGAAGCCAAGCTTTTAACAAGTACTGATGGTTCTGCAATCTGTCTGTTAAGTAGAGCATCAATTGAAGAAAGCTAGAATTGGCACAAGAAACTCTCTCATTTAAATTTCAACAATACAAATGAACTAGTCAAGAAAGATCTTGTGAGAGGACTACCAAAATCAGTATTTGCTCCTGATGGCCTTTGTGATTCATGTCAAAAGGCAAAATAAAGAAAATCTTCATTCAAGAGCAAGACTGAATCTTCAATTCTTGAGCCTTATCACCTACTACATGTTGATCTATTTGGTCCAGTGAATGTCATGTCTATTGCAAAGAAGAAATATATTATGGTCATAGTGGATGAGTTCACCAGATACACATGGGTGTATTTCTTGCACACAAAAAGTGAAACTGCATCTATCTTGATTGATCATGTCAAACAACTGGATAAATTGGTTAAAGACTCTGTGAAAATCATAAGAAGTGATAATGACACTGAGTTCAAGAATTTGATTATGGAAGAGTTCTGCAAAGACCAAGGAATCAAGCAGGAATTCTCTGCTCCTAGAACTCCACAGCAAAATGGAGTTATTGAAAGAAAGAATAGAACTCTTATTGAAGCTGCACGAACTATGCTTGATGAAGCAAAGTTACCAACCTATTTTTGGGCTGAAGCTGTGCAGACTGCTTGTTTTACTCAGAATGCAACACTTATCAACAAGCATGGAAAGACACCATATGAGATGGTGAAGAAAAAGAAGACAAATCTGAAGTACTTTCATGTATTTGGATGCAAGTGTTTTATTCTTAAGACTCATCCTGAACAGCTATCCAAATTTGATCTAAAAGCTGATGAAGGAATTTTTGTTGGATATCCACTTTCCACAAAAGCCTTCAGAGTCTACAATTTAAGAACAAGGGTTGTCATGGAATCTATCAATGTCTCTTTTTATGATAAGAAGATTACTGGACTTGAAGATATCAATGATCATGATTAGCTGAGATTTGAGAATGAAGTTTCAAATTATGATCATGTAAATCCTGGCAGTCTAAATCCTGATACTGCAAACTCTGATGGGTTAAACTCTAAGGTTATTGAAACTGTGGTAACTACGCCCAAGGAAAAGGCACCTGTGCAGGGGGGCATATTGAAGATCCAACCAGATCTCAAAAAGCATCAGAACCAAGAACAGGCTCTTTAAGTTCTGATTCATCAAGTTCTGATGGGGCAAATTCTGATAATTCTGGAAACTCAAATTCTGAAGGATATAACTCAGAGAGCATAATTTCAGGGGGAGTATCAGCAAATGTTGATGGAAACAACATGGATCATGGGGGAGCATCCAGTTCTAGAGATAACCTTCCATCTGCAAGGAAGTGGACAAAAGCACATACACCTGACTTAATTATTGGAAATCCTGATGCAGGTATAAGAACTAGAATAGCAACATCAAATGAATGTCTCTATCACTCTTTTCTTTCTCAGACTGAATCAAAGAAAGTGGAAGAATCTCTTCAAGATGCTGATTGGGTGCAAGCAATGCAGGAAGAGTTAAATGAATTTGAAAGAAATAAAGTTTGGTCCCTGGTGCCAAGACCAAAGAACAGATCTATTGTTGGTACAAAGTGGGTGTTCAGAAATAAAATTGATAGTGATGGCATAATTACAAGGAATAAAGCAAGGCTGGTTGTAAAAGGATATTCTCAACATGAGGGAATTGATTATGATGAAACATTTACACCAGTTGCTAGATTGGAAGCCATAAGGATATTTTTGGCTTATGCTGCTCACAAAAAGTTTACAGTCTTTCAAATGGATGTAAAAAGTGCTTTTCTTAATGGAAAATTGGAAGAAGAAGTATATGTTGAACAACCTTCAGGTTTTATAGATTCAAAATTTCCTAATCATGTCTACAGACTTGATAAAGCACTTCATGGCCTTAAGCAAGCTCCAAGAGCATGGTATGAGACATTAGCTCAGTTTCTTCTGGAAAGTGGATTTAACAGAGAGACTATTGATAAAACATTATTCTATCTCAACCATGGAAAGGATTTACTTTTGGTGTAAATATATGTTGATGATATCATTTTTGGTTCTACAAATGACAGACTTTGTAAAAGGTTTGCCAAGCTAATGCAGTCAAGATATCAAATGAGTATGATGGGAGAACTTTGCCATTTTCTAGGCCTTCAAGTTAAGCAGAATGAAGAAGGAACTATTATTTGTCAATCTAAGTACACCAGATATTTGTTAAAGAAATTTGGAATGCAAGACTGTTTAAGTGCATCCACTCATATGACCACTGCAATAAAATTGGATAAGGATATTGGTACATCAGTAGATATTACTGATTACAGAGGTATGATTGGCTCACTACTCTATCTAACTGCAAGTAGACCTGATATCATGTATGCTACTTGTCTTTGTGAAAGATTTTAAGAAAATCCAAGAGAACCTCACTTAACAGCTATGAAAAGAATTTTCAAGTACCTTAAGGGTACAGCTGATCTGGGATTGTGGAATCCTAGAGAATCAGACTTTAAGCTAATAGGTTACTCAGATGCAGATTTTGCAGGATGCAAAATTGACAGGAAAAGCACAAGTGGAAGCTGCCAATTTCTTGGAGGCAGATTGGTTTCTTGGTTTAGCAAGAAATAAAAGTCAATTTCCACATCAACTGCAGAAGCAGAATACATTGCTGCAGGAAGCTGTTGTGCACAGATTCTTTAGATGAAGAATCAATTACTGGATTATGGGTTAACATATTCTAAAATCCCTATTTACTGTGACAATAAAAGTGCTATTGCTATGACAGGTAATCCAGTTTAACACTCAATGACAAAGCACATCAGCATAAGGTACCACTTCATAAGGGAACATATGGATGAAGGTACAGTGGAATTGCATTTTGTTCCAACAGATCAACAACTAGCAGATATCTTCACAAAACCACTATGTGAAGCTACTTTTACAAGATTGGTATATGAACTTGGAATGGTTTCAGGTTCTTTCTCTAAATCTGCTTAGTTTATGTTCTGATACATCAGACTTTATGATCAGTATTTACAGATATTACTATCTTTGCGTATTTTGTGCTTAAATTGAAATTTTCTAAGTGCTGATTGTTGTCTGATGTGAATTTCTAAACTCTGATAGTGATATGAATGTTTCTGTGACTATTCAATCCAATGAGGATAATTGTGCTAGATGCTGACCTAGTAGTCTTTAATATACTAAAGATCCCATGTTTGAAGTAATTGTTTATGTGGAAATCTTTTAACACAAGCAAATTCTGATATTGAGCTTGGTTAGGTTTACTTTGTGTATCTTATTACTAAATCAAAAACTAGAATAGTGCTTCTTATCTGTTAAGTTCTGATGTTAGTAAATCTGATGGATGTACTAAGTACTGATAAGCCTCACTTATCAAAAGAAAAAGAAAAGAAATAAAAATCAGGTACTCATTTGAGATCTAGAGTAAAAATGTGGAAGGGAAGACCCAAATGCATTGCTGGTATTAAGTAATATGCATTAGAAAAGCAAAATAAATTTTCTTGGTGACTTTTCACATTCTCTGATTACTGGAGAAATACTCTGATAACAGCATAAATTCTGATAAGCAGTCGTGACTCACTTACACTGAGAAGCCACTGTAAAAAGGAATTTCAAAAGATGCATAAAATGAGCACAAATCAGTTGAGGTGGACTCATGCATGAACTCATTCTCTAGTAAACTTCAGAATAATGATAGGTTTTGAGCAAAGTTCTTAGTTATGCCTTATTTCTAAGATGTACTGAAGTGAATCAGACTTTACTCTTTGTCTGATATTTAGTTAATGCACACACTTACACTCCATATGAATGATGAAAATTACTGTGGTGATAAATGTTGTTTTAGATGAACAGTTTAAGTGTCAGTTGCATAAATTCTGAGGACAAGTTCTGATGATTAAGTTCTGATGAAACAAAATTAGTATTTGTGTGAAGAATTACAGGAATAAACATTCACTTTTCGAGTTAAGGAACCATATTCTGATGACTTTTAAATTCTGATAATAATCAAATTCTGATGCTGACGTGGCAATATTTATTTACTTGGTTTATTTTTGGTCATTACTTGAATGGTTATATTTTCTCAGAATATTGGTTTATGTGAGATAAAGCAGTAATAATCATTTGTTTAGTGGGAACAGTTTTTTTAAAAAAACTGAACGTGTAATGTAATCATTACTTATTTTCCGTGCCCATTAACTTTTGCCTTAACTGCTGCATGGCTAACAGGTGTAAAGGTCTGTTCCACTTCTCATTAACTGCCGTCACGTGGGGTGTCTAAGTAAAAGAGATAAAAGATTTTCAAATCTTTTATTTTCATTTCTATTATACTCACTCTCTTTTCTTATTCTCTTTCACATTTTCTGACGGTTTCTATACAGACATTTCCTCAAACACCTTTCAGGAAAACTAATTTCTCACTTATTTCTGATGGCGCCCAAGGATTTAATTATTGATGGAGCCAAGTTTGTACCAAATAACTATGCTACAATCTTGAATAAGGCTGAAGATCCATCAGATCTGCACTTTGTGCAAGATTTATTAGCAAATAGTGAGATTGGGTATGCTTTGACCCAACCTCAAACTATTTCAAGCAAACAAGTGCTGACATTCTGGAGAACTGGGATTTTTGATGATGGTGGTGCTACTGGTACTCCAAGCATTGTTTTAACATCAGGAGATGTCGAGCATGTGGTTACTCTTGGAGCAGTTCATAAAGCTCTCCACTTACCTGAAGGTTGCGCATTCTCAACAGTGGAGGATCATGTCTTACAGCAGCTTATGGCCAGTCTGGGCTATGAGAAAAGTTTGGGAAAGCTTGGTCAACTGAAAAGATCAAATATCATAAAGGAATGAAGCTTTTTTCTTTGATTGTATCACTAAGGCATTCGCCAATAAATGCTCCAACTTTGATGCTATTCCCATCATGAGTCAACAAATCCGGTATGCCCTTATTCATCAAACTCATTTTGATTTTACAAGTGTTGTGCTAGGTTTCATAGGGGATAGAATGACAGAGGATAGCAATGTAGTATACTTTGCTAGATTCTGTCAGCTTATATATATTTTTTGTTGTGCTGATGAACCCCAACTAGCCAGTGATTTAATTCCACCCTTTAAGCTTGCAAAAAGGGCTTTTAATGATTTGTTAAATACTGACAATAAGAAACAAGAGCTAAGACCCTTACAGATTCCTCAGTTAGTAAAACAGATCTTGGTAAATGCTAATCCACAAACATACACATCTATTTACCCTGATGTCCAAACCACCAACACATCACATCCAACACAACAGCCATCAGAACATACCATCTCTCACCAACCTCAGACTTCTCAACCTCAACCAACTCAACTCTCCATCAGGACATATTACAAAACAACACAGTCATCTCAACCTCAACTTTCAGCACATCCAGTGAAGCCTTCATCTTCAAAACCCAAGAGGACTTAGATAGTACCTCGGTCTCAACAGAAGAGAAGGAGAATTGTTCTGAGAGATGAGTCAGACAATGAGGAACATGTTACAATATCAGAACCTGTTGTTGTAGAAGCTGAGAAGATCTCTTCTCAGAAAGATACTGAAACTGGGAGTTCTAGGCCCCTCAAAAGGCTTAGAAAGATAAATACTGATGAAGAAGCTCCCAAAGTCTCAACTTCAGCAAAGAGACTTAAAAAGCAAAGAGCCTGGAGGGCTATAAGTGAATCATCTCACTCTGAGGAAGTCCTGGAAGCAGCTAAGGAAAGGGGTCAGGAATCTCTGATCTCAACAGAACCTATTGTAATTGAATTACTTCCCACAGCTGAATCAGAATTTACTCAAGCTCAAAAGTCTCCTATTCAAGAGCAAGAGGATATTCCAGAGCAAGTGCCTACACCTCCTATGACTCCTATAATTGATCCAGTACATGTTGAAGACCCAGGTACAAGTGCTGAAATTGATATTTATAACTTGATTGTGCATGAGGTTCTGTACTTGGAAGCTTCACCAACTCAACTCACTCCACCAACAACACCAATTCTAGATGTTGATTTTACTGAAGATATTCCAACAACACCAATTCTGAATTTGGATGATGAAAATCAGATTTTAGGTGGGCATCAAAATTTGGATGTTTATCAGAACTTAGTTGTAGATCAGAATTTAGAGGATGATGTTAAAGCCTCTATAGCCTCACATACTGTTATTCTATCAGAGGATGCTGATACTACAGACTCTGTAAGTTCTGATGCTGACAATGCTAAAATTACTGGTGAAGCTACTACAAATGTAGATGCTGATGCAACTGGTCCTTCAGGACATGCACCTCAACAAACAGTTAATAAAGCGGATTTGATCAAGAATTTTGTTAGAGAGGATGCACTAGTACCTTGGAGTGAAACTCCAAGAGGAAAGGAGTGGACTAAGGAATGGAACACAGTTAGTTTTGTTCCTACTAAAAAAATTCTTGCTGAGCACCTGGCTAAGGCTGATGAAATATTGATAAATGATGATTTCAAGGCACAGCTGAGAGTTACTGCAATGAGTACTAGGCACCTTCAAGGTCAACACTCAATAACTCATGACAAGGTGAATAAAATTCAAGAATCTCTGATCCAGCAAGATATGAATATAAAATTGGAAAAGAACAGATTTTCAAGCCAGCCTTTGACCGAATTGGGTATATTGAAAAGACTCGGGAGAAGCAACAATATCAGATTTCTGAAATTCTAAAGAATCAAGCTTCTCAGCAAACTCAACTCAATGAGATCCAATCCTCGGTGGAATTGCTTGTCTCTCTTCTTTTACCTGCTGATGCCAAAAAGGGGGAGAAAGTAATTAAGTCCAAATGTAAATCTAGTCAAGTACTGAAGGGTAAGGATGATGGAAATGATGACCAGGGAAACTCTGGAATGGGTAGAGGTCATGGTCAAGGCAAAGGTTTTTCATCAAGCAAAGCTGGAACTACAAGTCAAAGAACAAGTTCTGTTACTAGGAGAAGAATAAGTTCTGATACTGGTAAAAGGATAAGTTCTACTGGACATCTAGAGCTTGATGAAGAAATTTCAAAGAGATTATTTCTCAAAGACAATCCAGGCATGGATATTGAAAGTTTGAAGGAAGAAGAAGCCAGACTTCAAGCAGAAAATGTCAAGTCTAAAGCTCAAATCATGGAAAAGAAGCCACCTAAGACTAAGGGCATTGTGATAAAAGAAAAGAATTATTTTGAGGCAACCAAAGCCAAATTACAAGTGGAGGTAGATCCTAGATCCAAGGGCAAAGCAAAAATTGATGAACCTGTAAAGGTATATATGCCAATCAGATCTGGAGACAAAATCTGATGAAGATGCTAGTCTGATTTTGAAGAAAAAAGATATTCAAACAACCTCTGACAGAGCTCATGTTGTTCAAGATCAGGACTTAGTAAATTCTTATATTACAGTGAAGCAAGCAACCTCTGACATAGCTCAAGTTGACTTGATATCAGAAGATAAAGAAAAGGAAACCTCTGACATTGCTCATGTTAAACCTTCAAAGATACTCCTACCAAGATTCACAAAAGCTCAACAGACTCAATCTTTGAAGACTACATCAAGTGGTTTTGAAGCAAGAGTTGTTACAGGAAAGGAAGCAAGAGACAAATCAGGATTGGGTAGTTCTAAAGAGAAGAGAATAAACAATACTACCAATAATCCAACTTCCTTGAGTGAACCAGGAATAGGAGCAACTCCTGAAAGATTGAATCAACTTGAATCTGTACAAAGGATTAATCACCCTGTTTTGAATGAAGATGTCATGTTATATTTTATGACAGATGGGAGGGTATTCCAGATCAGGAAGAATGTTATTCCATTAAAGTATTTTGAAGAACTGGAACATGTTCTATTTCTACTTCAAGTCAAAAACAGATCAACAGATGGTGCTGCAAGTTATTTAAAATCAAATATTCAAAGACAGAAGAAGCTTTATTCTATAAAGTCTGATAGCCCATACTGTCCTAAGTACAGATCTCACAGTGGAGAAATTGTTGAAATGAAGCCTAATACTGCTAAAATCATCACTACATTTTCTGGTATTAAGGGACTTGAATTTAATCTAGAGTGTGATAAAGCCTATATCATCAGACTAGATCAGGTTGTAAGAAAAGCAAAATAAATGATCTCAGGGCTGCTATCTTTCAAACTAGTGAAGATACAGTTGAACTGAAGAATGCTAAAAGGAGGATGGTCAATGAACTTGAATATGCTGAGAGATGTCTTTTGAAGAACTATCTCAGAACAACTCCTGATATCAAAGAGATCAGAAATTGAAGCCAAGTCAAAGATCTACAACTGCTTAAATTCTGAAGTTTATATAGACTGATGCTGATATCAAACTTTAAGGATGGTAAAGCTATAAGGATTGTAAGTTGTAGTCATCCAGTCAAATTCTCATGCATTTGTACTTAATATTTTTGACATCATCAAATATCTGTTAAACTTGTATATTATGCTAATTTACAAGTTGGGGAGATTGTTAGATATATTTTTGATATCATGTCTAATATGATTTGTGTTTAGTTTTCAGATCTTAACTAACAGGACAAATCAGTACTTAACTGGAAATCAGTAATTATACTGAAGTCAGGACTTAAGATATCAGAACTTAAGTTGTCAGAACTTAAGTTATCAGGAGATATTTATCAGGAGATAATATAAGGACTTAAGGAGACTTTCAGATAAGGAAGGCGGCTGATTGAAGAAAAGAAGATCGAGACAAACATAAGAAGAGATATGCATGGAGAAGAATTCTATGAAGAATAGAATACTTGGAAGAAAAGATAACTGATTGATATATATTAGGAAGCAGAATTATATTCGATATCAATTAGAAGATTATCTTGTAACTGTGTAGTATATAAACACAGACATAGGGTTTACACTATATGTGTTATCTTAATCGAGATTATTATTCATTGTAACCCTAGCTCTCGTGATAATTTGTTCATCACTGAGAGAGGACAGTTCTTTGTAAAAGAGTTTATTGTGTTGAATAAAATCTGTGTTCTGTTACTTGAGTTCTTATATTCGATTTGATTGTAGTAAACATTGTATTCGACCCCCTTCTACAGTGTGTGTGACCTAACATGGCCGATTTTTTATGAAAGACTTTTACTAAAAGGTTAGCCACCAAGGGAGAAGATGGAGAGAGCAAGAAGAAACGAGTTTGTGCTAGTACACATTCAATCTTTGCGTTCAAGCATTCGTGTGGATACCGATAGAGCGTAAATCACGAGAGCATGATACGTGGTGATTGAACAAGCTTTGGATCTCCATTAGTCAACCAATTTGTAAAGCTTCTTAAGGTAAACAATCTGATATATGAATTAAATACCTATTTTTTGCATGAATCATGCGGTGGGTTTCGAAAATTCTAATTTTTCACATTTTTAATTATTGTTTTCGTTGCGTTTATGTGCTCGAAATCCAATATTGTACTCTTTTCGGTTTCATCTCTAGAATTATAACTTATGGTGTCTATGTATATTGTGGGGTCACAGTACACAATAGTTAGTGGATTGATTTAAGAGTAAGTATTTTTAAGGGGAATGGAACTCGTGACAACCCATATCCCTGACCCCGGATTTGGGGGGTTCGTCCTTTGGAGAGTTGGTGGATTCATCCCTTGAGGTGGATCTTGGATTAGGGGATTCGTCCCTTAAGTCTGGGTGTCTGTTGTCGCTGCAGGAACTCCTCCATCGAGTGTGGCGTAGGTTGAGTGTGTTGTGATCTTAATAGAGGACGAGAATGTCCTCATAGGGATTCGATCGCTAGTTCCACTGTTACTTATGCTCCGTCTATTCACCGACGTTTTCTTCCAACAGACAACGTCAAATATTGTGGAATAAGAATAAGGGTTTGTTAGTAATAAATGCTAGGGTTTGTGAGTTTCGAGTCTTAATGGTCGTCCTCGTGTTGCGGACTGGTTGTCCTTGTAAAATACCTAAGTATCTCTGTGTTATAAAGAATCAAGCCAAAAATGTTGTTTTAGGTTGAGGGGTACAAACCTTTATATAGAGGATAAGTTTAGGGTTAGACTGGAATTGGAGAGACTTGGTGGAAAAGTGTCCAACTTAGCAGGAAATTAAAACTCATGTAAGGAAGAGGATTCTAGATCCTTTTTTGTAGGAGTCAGTGTACATGTTGGACGTCACGTCTCTAGCCTTTTAGCCATATTGGGCCTAATCTACGAATAACCTTCGTTCACGGACCTTGAGGACCTAGGCCGCTTTTAGTCCGTGACAGGCCTTAACCGCCCGGGTTGTATTGGACTTTGGACATGACTTTCAAGTGTAATTAATGGGATATTTATTATGCTTTTAGAGTTTATTTCGATCTATATCAATATTTGTTCATTAAATTTTTGTAGAGAATTCTGATGCTATTGCTAGCATGTAAATGATTCAAATTTTTCAGGTTAATAATTATCAACTTAGCATAAATAAAAATCACACTTTATTTTATTAGACAATATCTTTATGAGGCATCAGAGACTATTCGATTAGGACAAGAAAATATATAATACTTGCTCGAATGCAATTTAGATCTGATTTGTAATACTCGACACTACATTATATTCAAATAAAACTATATTAAATTCAAATATAGACACTACAAATTAAAATTTCTCAAACTTGAGTATGAAGTTGTTCATTTTTACCCCATTTTACACCCCTATTAGTGATTGACTAATTCAAATAAAGTACGTAAAAATAATATTGTAGACACTACAAATTAAAATATCTCAAACTTGAGTATGAAGTTGTTCATTTTCACCCCATTTTACACCCCTATTAGTGATTGACTAATTCAAATAAAGTACGTAAAAATAATATTGTAAAAATTTACAAATATATTTAACATACATCTAATTAAAAAAATAAGTGCAATAAAATTTATAAAAGATGATTGAATTTTTAAATATATGTACAAGTACGAAAACTGAATAAATGGAATTATATAAAAATATAATCAATATTTTATTTGTTCAAAATTAAAATAATATAGAAAATTGGATAAGGAGAGGAAACATGTTTTATTTAATAAAAACTTTAAAATAAAATTCAAAAGATTTTTGTAATATAATGGTTTTGACATTAACTTAGTAGATAAAAGAACTTACTAACCTGGTTGGACCAAAATAACGATTTTATCTTTTTTATAAGGTTTATGTTGGCTCTAAAATATAAATAGGATTTGAGACAATAAAAAAGTATTCTTCTATTCTTCCAGAATGTAATCATTTTAAAAATGAAAAGGATTTCATTTTTGAGTGAAGTTCCACTGTCCTGGTTCGTGTGGCACACAAATATTATCTTTGTGTGTTTAAAGTTTGAAAATTACTTGCTCTTGTTTGAAAAATACTTAGCAAAACAAAAAGTTTGAAAAATCATCAACCATATAACAGTGTGCGGAATTGACAAAAATAAATATATGCCCAAATCTCCTTAAATGACGAGGTATTATCATTCCGCGTTCTCAGAGCAACTTCAGTCGAATATTATAATACTATTATCTATAATGTAAAATTTACTCTAATAAAATATTATAATGATATCAAAATTATACCAAATATATAGTGTGACATCATATTTGGTGTCAATATATTTGATGTAATTTTTACATCAAATTTTAGTCTTTCAAAATTTACACATTACGCTATATTCATTAACAACAAATTTATTCCCACTATATCCTAATTATATTTTTTTATGAATATCCCAATTATATTCTATTTATATTCAAACAAGATAATTGCTTTTAAAAAATAAATATTTCATATCTATATTCAGAGTGTAAATTATAGTATAAATATGTTGGAGTTAATTTTGGGAATAGAGTAATTTTGACACTAAAATATAATAGAAAACTACATCATTTTAGAGTCATATGTTGGAGTAGGACATAGCTGTTATATTTTAATTTATACGTTCTAATTTATTTTTAGCAGATAAATAAATATTTCGTTAAATCATCACGGATATGATGATATACGTGGGAGTCATGAGATTAAAATATAAAGAAATATTAAGAATTTCTTTTTTTTGAATAAGCGTACTGTTAGGGGGAACACACACAAGTATAGAACCAAATAAACAATGCAAAACACACACTCAATATATGACGCAGAAAAACCCACATCCCAACTTGTATTATTAATCAAAGCAATTATCAATAATACAATCAATCTCACCAAACGGTATTCACTCAAGCGATATTTAAGTCAAACACTCAAGCATACATCAAAATAATAACATGACTATGTATATATAGTGTAATATCCGGGATATATCGTGTAATTATTTTGGCTATTAAATAATTATTAGGTGTGTTCAGTATCTATTCTGTGAATTAATTGTTAAGTGTTATCTGTATTTGGATATTCAAAAATATTATTAATTGAATATTTTAATTTTTATATGTCCAAAATAAAATATAGATAATTGTCATATCTTCCTAATTATTTTTATGTTGATTTATGAATTTATAAGAATCATATGAAATTTATAAAATCTCTTTCCGAGTATTTAAAATTTATTTTATAAAAACAGGAACCAACCGACGTCACTCGTTGTTACGTTTTTGGAACCCGAAACTCATCCGAAAACTCTTTCCTAACCTAATTGTAATATTCTGAGCATTTTCCATGTTTAGACTTTTTCGATCCGGCGTACGATTTGTCCTGCGCAGGTCCCGGCGCAACATTTTCGATATAATATTCGTTTCGGTAAATGAATAAAACTAGTATTTTCGATAAACGGGAGCTTTTTATTAAACTATCACAATTATCACTTCGTAGTACGTGTAACCAGCGCTGAGACCAAGACCGCAGTACAAATTGTACTGGTTTGGATAATTATCCCGAAAACCGATACCGTTTGGATCAATTTTTATAAATAAACGTACCGTTTTATATCCGGAATGATCCAACGGGATACTAATTTTTCGTAAATATAAATAGCCTTTTACCGTATTTTCTTTCCCTGTGCATTAGCCCCCCCATCGCAGATGGTTCAGCCACGCTCGATGCCTAAAAATTCAGCCAGGGAGAAATTTTAATTTCAGAAGACAGAATGCAGGCGACGGAGGCCAGGGCAACCGTCCAGTTAATGTGAATCAGCCGAATCAGTTGAGACTAACTTTTCCAGATTGTCAAGTATGTGGAAAGAAGCATGGAGGAGTTTGTAATAAGTTGAATGTGGTATGTTTCAAATGCAACCAGAAAGGGCACTATTCGAGGGAGTGCCGAAATCAGCCAGTAAGAGAACCAACAAATAAGGATCAGCCTATCCAGAATCCAGCAGTGAAGGTTCCAGCCATTGGATTTACGTGCTTCAAATGTGGAAAGCCAGGACATATGGCCAGGGATTGCAAGACACTAGCCCTAGTTAGTAATGCATTAAGGATTATGGGATCTACCCCAATAGTTAATGAGACTCCAAGGGCTAGAGTTTTTGACATGTCTGTGAAGGATGCGATCCAGGATACGGACGTTATGGCAGGTACGCTTAACGTGACTTCTTTATGTTCCAAAGTGTTAATAGATTCGGGAGCAACTCGATCGTTTGTTTCACAAGATTTTGTTAGTAAGTTAAATTGTCAAGTTGAGTATTTAAATGAAATAATGACTGTGGAATTAGCAAATCAAGAGCGTGTATCTGTTAACCAAGTTTGTGGGAATTGTGAGATTGAGATTTCAGGTAGTAAGTTTTGTGTAGACTTGATACCATTTAAGTTAGGAGAATTTGATGTTATATTAGGGATGGATTGGTTATCTAAGCATGATGCCCAGATAGATTGTCGAAATAAGAAGGTAATGGTGAAAACGCTAGACGAAAGGATAGTAACGTTCAAGGGCCAGAAGCAATTAAAGAAGTTCTTAACAATGATTCAAGCCAAGAAGTTATTACGGCAAGGATGCGAGCATTTTGTAGTATATGTGATTGACAGAAGTCAGGAGCCAGCAAAACTTGAAGATATTCCAGTAGTGAATGAATTTCCAGACGTGTTTCCCGACGAATTACCAGGACTTCCTCCAGATAGAGAAATTGAATTTGCGATTGACTTAGCACCTGGAACAGAACCAGTATCCAAGGCCCCGTATAGAATGGCGCCTGTTGAGATGAAAGAGCTAGCGAAGCAATTGCAGGAATTGTTAGAGAAAGGAGTAATCCGACCCAGTGTGTCCCCGTGGGGAGCACCGGTATTATTTGTCAAGAAGAAAGATGGAAGCATGAGACTGTGCATCGACTATAGGGAGATCAATAAGCTTACAATCAAGAACAAGTATCCGTTACCTAGAATCGACGATCTGTTTGACCAATTGAAGGGAGCCAAGTATTTCTCCAAAATTGATTTAAGATCGGGATATCATCAACTGAAGATCATGCCAGAAGATATACCAAAGACAGCTTTTCGAACAAGGTATGGACATTATGAATTTCTAGTAATGTCTTTTGGATTGACCAATGCCCCGACAGCGTTTATGGACCTGATGAACAGAATTTTCAAGGAGTATTTGGACAAGTTCGTTATTGTGTTTATAGACGATATTTTGATCTATTCAAAGACGGAAGAGGATCATGCGGAACATTTAAGGACAGTTTTGGTGATTTTAAGGAAAAAGAAGTTATATGCTAAATTCTCGAAGTGTGAGTTTTGGCTACAGGAAGTTCAGTTCTTAGGACACATAGTTAGTAATGAAGGTGTCACACTCCCAACTTAAACAGCAAAATAAATATAGCTATTACAACATTTTAAGGGAAGAATACACAACCAACTCCAAGATCTTACAGTTTAGGGTTTGGAACAGCCCAACACTACCAACTATTACATCTGATTACAATTACCGAGTCCTCACACAAACTATTATTACTTATTCTACCTGAGCTCGAACATAAGCATCAGCATCACAGGTCTTACGGGCAGTCTGCTTGAATCTAACCATAGCTGCTAGCTGTAATATCAGGGTAAAGCAAGAAGTAAGCCAAATGCTCAACAAGTGCTAACAGTATGATACAAACATAAATCGAGATATACCTTTAAGAATGACAATGGAAAGACATAACCAATGATAACGAGAGATAAAACTTATGTGAGATGGCATCATTTTGCTTGTATCAAAACAATTTTAAAATCATGTCTTAATCAAAATCATTTTATGACGCTACGGATTACAGCTAGTGATCAGCCGCGAAGTAATCCCGAACCTCGCTGGGTTCTAAAACATTAATGGGAATCCCTAGGCAACTTTTAAGCCTAATATAAGTGTGGAAAGGACTCGCGTCTCAGTCCAGATCCACTATTCAAGGAAAACATTTATCCCCCTTTGGGACTGAAAACCCATATTTTATTTATTTCAAAAAATGATGCCGAATTATAACAAAATCTCTTTTAACAGTAAACATTTTTATTAAGGGATTATAGATCAACTCGAAACACGGGAAATACGGTACTAAATCTCAGGTCCATGATTCTCAAAACTTTACTCTATTAGGGTAACCAAAAGGTTTTCATATGTCAGAACTTGGACAGGAAAATTTGGTGGGACTAATGGATAATATGAAGGGGTATTGCCAAACTGGGCTTAAAGCAATGGTTTCTCGTCAAGGTTCAAGTGTTGGATCATCAAGGAGGTAAGCTTCATAAATACTAAGGGTGTTAAGGTATGAAGAAATGATTTTTAGCTCAGGATATATCAGAATTGTCAAGCTTTAGAATAAGAAAGAGGGGTATCAATCAATGAGGAATCACTTTGATAAGTATCTGACTTTCAGGGTTCAAGGTAAGGTTCTATAGGGGTTCAAGTATCAGGATGAGATATCAATACTTAGGAATCACCAGCATGTTAATCAAGAGGATCAATCAAGTAATATAACAACTCTTCATTTTATCATGGCATTTAACTATCATGAAAAGACTTTTGAACTACTTACAATACATACTCGAGGGTTCATGGCATTTCTATATAATTCAAAGATAAACGAAAGATACGCTTGATTTAAACATATCAAAATGACTCAGGATAATGGCATCGATATATATGAACTGTTTATAGTAAATACGAAGGTCAAGTTGAATCACTTGCCTTGAGAAAGGCTGGTCTGGTTTGACTGGTAGGAGTAACAACTGGAGCTTCACTCGACCTTTATGGCAAGTTTTCCCTCGTCTCGAGGTCCTACATAAATAATAATCCTCATTATGATATATTCTTACCATCTTAACCTATTTACAACCCGAAATTAAACACGAATGGCACTTAGGCCTATATGCACTTAATTTTATATTCACCTTTAAATTACAAAAGTACACACATAGCCACATATTCTCATATCATATATTAATACCAAATAACACCATATACACCATAATGCGACACTAGGCTTGGATGATCTCGACTCACAACTTAAGTCACTTGGTCGCTAAACTAGACAAGGTCTTCTAATTTTGGCTTCCTAACTCGATGTGCCTTTCCTAAATTATCCAAAACCTATTGACCCTCACTTGTGCCTTTTGCTCTACTGACCTTATAATATCTTACAACTATGGTGGTCGACCTAATACTCATTTCTAAGTGTTCTAAAACTATGTGATAAGTGAAAGTGCTCACTGGTGCAAATTTCAGAATGACAACTATAGTTTCTTGAGTGCATTAGACACTCTTAAACTACAAGTTTTCCTTCAAAACTTTTACACAAGACTCTCCTGACCTAAGGGCATCTCACAAACTTGATGTGGCTCAAGGGCCTGGCTGAGCCTTCTTGGGCCTAAGCTAAAAGTCCAAGGTTCCCCTGTTTTTCTGGGCAGAAAACGCTCTGACTTGAATTAACTTATGACACATGGTTCTAACTCATATCCTGTCCAAGACTTATAAATGGTAATCTACTGAACTAACTCCCTTATTCTCAAAATAACCTTGGGTGAGATCATCCTTACCTAAGGTACAATTATGGCTAAACAAAAGAAACTACACTTCACGAATCACAAATATTCATGCTTTTGAAACAACAAGATATGCATTTTTATAAAAGATAACCACGAATTTTTACCATGGAACAAGAAGCATAAATCAATATTAACACATTATTCCTACTGAAATTAAGGCTTTCTAACAAAATCTTTCCAAATGATCAAAATCTTACAACATTCTAAGAGAAATCCACATGCATGCATGTCCTCGGGTTTTGCAAACCAAAACAACACATTTTCTACTTATATTCTATCATAAAATTGACATGCGAACCTAGCATAAGATATACCTAGATGATCACTTAGCATGCAAAGAGTTTTATCCAATTTTCACCATAAATTCAAGTTATTATCACATAAACATGCAAAAATTTAGTTAAGCAACAAGAATAGTCTTAAGGACCATTCATTCGGCTCCCATATGGTCATGGCCAAATGAAATGGATGGGAATGGCCATTTAATCATCAAGAGTTTCACTCTCAAGACTTGGCACTTATCCAATCCTTGTAGTCCTCTCAAAAACAACCCTAAACTCACAAGAATCAAGGTTGTACTTTGAGTTCCAACTAGAACCTTAACATGCAACTTCAAAACTTAAACTTTCTATTCAAAACTCTTTGAAATATAAGTGATCATGGTATGGGAAGTAACATTTACTTGTGTAAAGAGTGGAAGCTTGGTTGAGGATTGAAGAAAAAAAAGTGGGGAGGGGGTTTCGGCTTTTAGCCGAGAGTGGGAGGGGAGAGCCGAGAGGAGGGGAAAAAGAAGGAGGGAGGTGTGGAATGGTGGAGTGAAAAATGAAGTGGTAATCATATTTGTTTGGTTTTTATGCTTTTGATTTGACCCCAAGTGAGTGGATTTAAGAAATGACACAAGTATCCTTCTAGCTAAAGTTAGGTAGATTTGCATGCAAGGACAAAGTGGTAACTTGGTTAGTAAAATGAAAGTGAGTGGGGTTGGAAATGTCTTCCTTGCCCCTTAGTTAAATGGAAGAGTATTTGCATGCAAGGATAGCTATGTAATTTGCTAATTATAACAAATAAAATTTGTAAAGATTTATTTTTATAAAATAAAATACAAGTTCAAAAATTATAAAATTTATACCATAAAATAACTTGGATTTTTAGAGACTTTTTAAAATCATTTTCAAAATTTGTGAACAAAATCCCTTTTAAAAGAAAATTCTTCCAAGGCTTAAAATATTACTTATAAATCAAAAATGAAGAATTTAAATAAACTCTCGCTTTGAAAAATCATATACTACATAAAGCAAATTTATAATGCAGAAATTTTCACTCACACAAGCGTACAATCATTGAATATATTTCATTCGGCTTTAACATTATACCAAATCCACAAATAATATTACACGAAAATACCGGTTGTAACAGAAGGGATCAAAGTGGACCCAGCGAAGATCGAGGCAATTACGAATTGGGAGAGACCGAAAACACCCACCGAGGTAAGAAGTTTCTTGGGATTGGCAGGATATTATCGACGATTCGTCCAGAATTTCTCAAGAATTTCAACACCATTGACAAAGCTTACACGGAAGAATGAAAAGTTTATATGGAACGACAAGTGCGAAGAAAGTTTTCAGGAGTTGAAGCGACGATTAATCACGGCACCTGTTTTGTCACTTCCAGACGATCAAGGGAATTTCGTAATTTATAGCGATGCTTCTCACAAAGGATTAGGATGTGTTCTAATGCAGCACGACAAGGTGATTGCGTATGCGTCAAGGCAATTGAAACCACACGAAAAAAAGTATCCTACTCATAATTTGGAACTAGCAGCCATAGTGTTTGCTTTGAAGATTTGGAGACATTATCTGTATGGAAAGAAGTGTGAGATTTATACGGATCATAAAAGTTTGAAGTATATATTCACCCAGAAGGAACTTAATATGAGGCAAAGGAGATGGTTAGAATTGATCAAAGATTATGATTGCTCGATTAATTATCATCCCGGTAAAGCGAACGTTGTAGCAGACGCGTTAAGTCGGAAGGAAAGGTTAAATATGTTATCAGTACCTGAAGAGATATACAAGGAATTTCAGAAATTGGAATTGGAGATTAGAGTTTGCAAGCCTGAGGAAGCGAAAGTGTACAGTATGACTTTCCAACCGGAATTATTCGAGAAAATAAAGAAATGTCAGGAAGATGTAATGGATCAAGATATAAATCGTTTGGTAGGTGAAGAATTATGCACGCAAAAGGATGATCAAGGTATTCTGAGGTTTTCATCTAGAATTTAGATTCCACCGGTGACGGAATTGAAGAATGAAATTTTACAGGAGGCACATAATTCAAGGTATTCCATCCATCCAGGGAGTACCAAGATGTATAGAGATTTAAAGAAGATTTATTGGTGGCCAGACATGAAGAGGGAAATTGCGGAATGGGTTAGCAAATGTTATACCTGTCAGAGAGTTAAAGCAGAGCATCAGAGACCAAGCGGATTGCTACAACCATTGGAGATTCCAGAGTGGAAGTGGGAATATATTGCCATGGATTTTATAGTTGGATTACCAAGGACAAGGGCTAATCATGATGCCATTTGGGTTATATTGGATAGGCTTACCAAGTCAGCTCATTTTCTGCCTATAAATGAAAGATTTTCGCTCGACAAGTTGGTCCATATGTACCTAAAGGAAATTGTAGTTCGTCATGGAGTTCATGTGTCTATCGTATCTGATCGAGATCCAAGGTTTAATTCGAGATTTTGGAAGAGTTTTCAAGAATGTTTGGGAACAAGACTGAATATGAGTACGGCCTATCACCCCTAGACGGACGGCCAAAGTGAAAGAACGATCCAGACAATTGAGGATATGTTACGTGTTTGTGCTATTGATTTCAAAGGAAGTTGGGACGAGCATTTACCTCTGGTAGAGTTTGCTTACAACAACAGTTATCACGCCAGCATTGGGATGCCACCCTATGAAGCCCTTTATGGACGTAAATGTAGATCTCCAGTGTATTGGGACGAAGTAGGAGAACGCAAGATACTTGGACCTGAACTGGTACAGCAGACAAAGGAAGTTGTTGAAATTATCCAGAAGAGATTGATAGCCGCACAAGATCGTTAGAGGAAATACGCAGACCAGTCAAGGAAAGACATGGAATTTGAAGAAGGAAGCTTGGTATTACTGAAAGTATCACCGTGGAAAGGACTAACAAGATTTGGGAGGAAAGGGAACTTAAGTCCAAGATATGTCGGACCTTTTGAGATCCAAGCAACCAAACTCTCTCATAAATATGAATGTTGTTGATTTAAGCCACATTTGTGTGTGCTCGTTATTATAGGCCACATTTGTGTGAGCCCCGTTTTGTTGATTTAAGCCACGTTTGTGTGTTCTATTGTTAATTTTGATCGTTTTAGAACCCCAATTTTGCTCTAGTTTGAATATTTCTTTGTGTTCTACAACCCTGCCATATTTGTTCTACCACATTGTTGAGTAGACCCAAAAGATTGTTTAACTTACTCCCAGGAAGCCATTTGTTAGTGTTTGTTAGTTTTTGCAATTTTCAAAAAGCAACCTTAGAGTGGTACTTTCTGTAGCATATTATGATTACTTATTGTTGGTATTGTTGAGAAATGGCTAGACCAGGAAAGCATACTTCTGGGAGACCATCTGCTAGCACTCAGGTCTAGGCGCCGGACCACTCCCAAGCCCTTGATCCAGGAGTCGAAGCGTTCCAGGAGCAACCATTGCAACACACTCCCGTCGTGGAGAGAATTATAAACACCAGGGACTCCAGAAGCCTTATTGAGCTTAACCAATACAAGTACACCAATGTCCCGGTGGCCGAAGAGCACATGGTCAACCTTACAAGTGATGAACTGGCAGAAGCAATCAGGCTCTACAGGCAGGAGCAAACCCGGCTCCAAGAAGAAGCTGAACTCGAGGAGGAACCGGAGGAGTCCGGGGACTCCCAGCAATCTAAGAGATCTGTCTTTGACCGAATTGGAGCTAAGGGGAAGAAAAGCAAAAAGGATCAAGGTAATAAGAAAGAAGCAGAAGCTGCTAAGCAGAGAAAGTTAGAAGAGATGCGGGAGCAAATCAGGAAAGAGGAAGAAGCAAAGCTCGAGCTAAAGATCGAAAAAAGAATGCAGTTAGAAGAAGAAAAGCTATTGGCCAAGTCTAGGATCAAGAGAACTCGGAGAGATCCAACTCCGGAGCTGATTTGTGATGATGAAGAAGAAGAGAAGCAGAAGGACCTAAAAGATATGATCTATAAATTGCAAAGAAAGATGGACAGAGACTCCGGGGTAGAAATTGGAGAAATATTAACTCCTTTAAGCCACTCCTTGGAGGCTATTCCCCGGCAGCGGGACTTGAAGCACTACAACTTTGACTCCTTTGATGGTCTAGGAGGCCCGGAGGAGCACTTGAACTACTCTGAGCAGATCGCGCAAATATATTACTACAACGACTTGACGAAATCAAGGTTCTTCGCTTCAACTCTTAAGGGAGGGGCCCAAAGATGATTCAGCAGGATCCCCTCCCGCAACATCAACAATTAGAAGGAATTCTGCGCTTCTTTCCTCCGGAGATTTCGGGCAAACAAAACTCACGAAATGCACATGTGTCACCTGGAGATAATCCGGCAGCATGACAACGAGTATCCCTCTGCGTACATGCGCCAGTTCCAGGAAGCAATCAACAAAGTCTCGAGCTTGGATGAGAGGGAAGCTTTGAACATTTTCAGGAGAAACTTGGACCCAGAGCATAATGAGAGATATATCGTAGAACTGATCAATAAGGAGCCGCAAAGTCTGGCAGCAGCTTACTCCATGACAGCTAGGTTCATAAAGGAAACAGACGTGCTCCAGGCAATGAGGATGACCCGGAATGGGGGGTCCAGGAGAAAAAACACTAATGACCGACCGAAAGGGGGTTACCATCAGGATAAGAAGTTCAAACAAAACCAACAAAGCCAAGAAAGATAAACTACTCCGGTTTTTCAGAGACTTGGTCCTAAGCAGGAATCAAAGAGCGATCTAGGACCCGCGAAGCAACCCCAGGAGCTGAAGCAGGAGCCGGACTGGACTCCTCTCAACATGACCCGAGAGGAAATCTTGAAGGAGGTAAAATACAAACCTTTCTATTATCCTCTGAAGCCAATGCAAACTCCTCCGGAGAGCATGCCTTACAATAGGCAGTGCGATTATCATGAGACCCATGGCCACAAGACTGAGAACTGCTTATCGCTCAAGTACTTCATCGAGGACGAAGTAAAGAAAGGAAATATGAACAAGTACTTAGTCTGGGATAGCAGCAATAGAGGGGAAGCGTAGAAGAGAGGAAATAATGTATTCAACGTAATCCTAGGAGGCTCCCACTCCCCACCTCGGAGCCCGAACTTCGGCGAAGAAGTGCTTTCAATCCAATCACTCCCAGACCTGGTGATATCCTTCAGCAGTAAAGACTATGAAGGAGTCAACCCTCATCACAATGCAGCTTTAGTTGTCACCTTGGATATCTTTGATAATGAAGTAAGAAGAATGCTCATAGACAATGGTTCCTCTGTAAATATTCTCTTCAAGCACATAGTGGATCGAATGCAGTTAGAGAGTGTCCACTCAAATGATTGTCGGGAGAATCCACTCTATGGGTTCGGACACAACTTAGTCCCGATCCAAGGAACTTTATATCTACCATTCATTTTTGGAACTGCTCCTAACCAAGTGACTCATGTCATCAAGTTTTATGTAATCAACGCTCCTTCATCATATAATGGAATCATTGGCAGATCAGCTTTAACAATGATGCAAGCGATAACTTCAATCTTCCATCTCAAGATCAAGTTTCCAACCCCGACAGGAGTCGAGGAAATAAAAGGAGATTATGGAGTTGCCAAAACATGCTACAGCCAGGAGTTAGTAATGGCAGAAACCCATCAGGACAACAAAAGGAAGGCCACAGTCCTTCGCAAATAGCAAAGCATTAAGAAGCATCGACACCGGCCGAGGGAAGAAATAACAAAAGAAGTACAACTCATTGGGTCAAGTCCGGAACAAGAAGCAAATATAACAAGTCTGGAAGGACCAGCAAGCAACCAAGTCATGGTAGTCGATAAGGCAAATCAGGTCCTAGACCAAGCTAGTCCTATCATGCAAGCAACCAAAGAATCAGAACAAGAAAACTGCTATCTGAAGAAGAACTCTGAAGCCCGAATTCATCAAATGGTTTCAAACAAAGAACAAGCAAAAATCGAAGCTGCAGTAGAAACAGAAGATGTCTAAGTTGATGAAAGCAGTCCTAATAAAAAGGTGAAAGTTAGGTCAGGACTCGAGGAGTCCTTCAAGGAAAGATTAGTGTCCCTGCTCCGGGAGTACAAAGATGTTTTTGCCTGGAATCCAAGAGACATGTCCGGACTACATGAGTCCATAGCAATGCACAACTTAGACGTCAATCCCAACAGAAAACCAGTCAAATAGAAGAGAAGGAATTTTGCCCCAGAGAGGCAAAAGGCCATAGACGAAGAAGTTGAGAAGTTACTCAAAGCAGGAATCATTAAAGAAATCAAATATCTGGAGTGGCTAGCTAATATTGTCATGGTGAAAAAGTCCAATGACAAATGGAGAATGTGCGTGGACTACACTGATCTGAATGATGCATGCCCGAAGGACCCATACCCTCTCCCAAATATCGATCAATTGATAGATGCCACCTCCGGACACATCATGCTAAATTTCATGGACGCCTTCTCCAGATATAACCAGATCAAGATGAACCCGAAGGACATACCTAAGACAACATTCATAATTCACAGGGCAGTCTACGCTTATGTGATGTTGCCCTTCCGACTGACGAGCGCAGGATCAACTTACTAAAGAGCCATTAATAAGATATTCAAGTCCCAGATTGGGAGGAACTTGGAGTGCTATGTCGACGACATGATTTCCAAATCAACAACTATACCAACACATGTCGAAGATCTGAAGGAGTGCTTTGACAACCTGAGGAAGAACCAACTCAAATTGAACCCAGAGAAATGCACCTTCGGTGTAGGAGCAGGCAAGTTCCTAGGATTCATGATCAACAACAGAGGTATAGAAGCCAATCCGGAGAAAATAAAAGCAATCTAGGAGATGAGGGCTCCTAGAACCCAAAGAGATGTGCAGAAGCTAGTAGCGTCCGTAGCAGCACTCAGGAGATTTGTCTCAAAGCTAGCAGAAAGGTGCTTACCATTTTTTGATTTACTCAAAGGAGCAAGCAACAAGAAAGAGGTGAACTGGAGTCCGGAGTGCCAAAAGGCATTTAAGGAAATCAAGTCCTACCTCTCTCAGCCACCAGTCCTAACTAAAGCTGAGCCAGGAGAACCTCTTTACTTATACTTGTCAGCAGGAGCGCAAGCAGTAGGAGCCGCCCTAATCAGGGAAGATAATGGAAGACAGCAGCCAGTCTACTACGTAAGCCAAGTCCTTAAAGATGCGGAAACTAAATACCCAAGACTGGAGAAGTTTGCCTTCTCCTTAGTCAACTTCAAGAAAGCTCGGGCACTACTTCCAAGGAAGAGAAATAAGAGTGGTAACAAATCAGACCCTAAGGAAGAAAATTCACAAGCCATATATCTCGGGAAGACTTGTCAATTGGGCTATGGAGTTAAGCCAGTTCAATTTAAGCTTCATTCCCAGGACTGCCATTAAAGCTCAAGCACTTGCAGATTTCATAATCGAATGCAACTTCCTAGAAGAAGAACTGGAACCAATGAACATGGACCCAGAGACAGAACAAGATGCAAGTCCGGGAGCCTGTACCTTGAAGGATTTACCATTTAAACAGCTATATCTTTCGGCTTCCCTGCAACAAACAATCAGGCGGAATATGAGGCGTTGATTGCAGGACTAAAGCTCTCTAGGACCCTGAGGGTCCAGGACTTAAAAATATACAGCGATTCCCAGATAGTGGTCAAGCAAACAAACGGAGAAGATATAACAAAAGACCCTATTCTAGCGAAGTACCAAGCACTAGTTCAAAGTTACTTAGCCTTAATACCAAACCATCAAGTCCTTCAGATATGTCGAGAAGAAAATGAAGAAGCGGATATTCTATCCAAATTAGTCCGGAACTCATCAGATCTGGACTGCTCAGTTTACTTCGAAGAACTCCACAAACCATCTATCGAATCCAGAGAGGTCTTGGAGATCGAGAGCAACCAGAACTGGATGACTCCCTTCATCAACTATTTGGAGAAGGGGGAGCTCCCGGAGGACAAAGAAAAAGCCCAAAGATTAAAAGCAAAAGCAGCCAAGTTCTTCCTCGAAGAAGGACTACTCTACCGCAGGACTTTCTCATCTCCTATCCTAAAATGTGTGGGCCCAGAAGAAGCAAAATACTCTTTGGCAGAAGTACATGAAGGGATATGCGGATATCACATGTCAGCAAAGGCCCTAGCTCATAAGACCATAAGACAAGGCTACTACTGGCCAACTATGCACCAAGACGCAATTGAGTTCATAAAGAAATGTAAGGAATGCCAGTTCTTCAGCAATGTGTCCCGGATCAGCCCAGTCCTACCATCCTCAGTCCTGTCACCTATCCCCTTTGCTGTCTGGGGTATTGACATCATGGGACCCTTTCCCCGGGCCAAAGGAGATCTCAGGTACTTCTTAGTTTTGATTGATTACATGACCAAATGGGTTGAAGCGAAAGTAATGAGGATAATTAATCAGCAAGACTGTATAAAGTTTATGGACAACATTTTGATGAGGTTCGGGATACAGCGAGTCCTAGTATCAGACAACGGACCACAGTTCATCGGATCAGAATTCGAGTCCTACCTTCAAGAGCGCGAGATCAAGCACAAAAAGTCATCAGTAGCATATCCCCAAGGAAACGGCCAAGTAGAAGTCACCAACAGAATACTGCTCCGAGGTATTGAAAAGAGACTCAAAGAGAGCAAAAGCAAATGGCCAGAAGAACTACCAAGCGTACTATGGTCCTACAGGACAAGCCCCAGGACGAGCACCGGAGAAACTCCATTCAAACTAGCTTATGGCACCGAAGCAATACTTCCTATTGAAGTGGGATCTCCTTCTCACAGAGCAATAAACTTTGAGGAAGAAGCAAATAAAGAAGGACTCAGAACAAACATGGAGCTAATTGATGAGGTTTGGGACCAAGCTGTAGAAAGGATGGAAAAATATAAGGAGAAAACAAGAGAGCACTTCAGTAAGAAGTCCAGAGTCAAAAACTTCCAAGTTGGAGACTTAATCCTTCGAGACATAGAAACATCAGATCCCACAAACACTGGAAAGCTAATGCCCAAATGGGAAGGACCATACAAGGTCAAAGAAGTCCTGAGGCCAGGAACCTACAAACTCTTGAACATGGATGGCTCAGAAGTCCCAAACACCTGGCATGGACTGAGGCTAAGAAAATTCTACCAGTAGGAGAACAAACAAAGCAACCAATACCTTGTAGCCACTATGGAAAGCAACCAATTTGATTCTCCTTATATTTTGTATGAATGATTAATGAAAAAGCATTTCCTCTTTATATTTACCAAAGCTAACAACTAGTCCGGACAAGCTATTAGTCAGGACTAGAGCAACCATTTTTGCTTGGAATCAATTTCCTAAGTAAGAAAACTAACAACTAGTCCGGACAAGCTATTAGACAGGACTAGAACAACCATTTTTACTTAGAATAAATTTTCTAAGTAAAAAAGCTAACCACTAGTCTGGACAAGCTACTAGTTAGGACTAGAGCAACCATTTTTACTTAGAATTAATTTTCGAAGTAAAAAAGCTAAAAACTAGTCCGGACAAGCTATTATTCAGGACTAGAGCAACCATTTTTACTTAAAATTAATTTTCTAAGTAAAAAAGCTAAAAACTAGTCAGGACCAGCTACTAGTCAGGACTAGAGCAACCATTTTTACTTAGAATTAATTTTCTAAGTAAAAGAGCTAACCACTAGTCCAGACAACCTATTGGTCAGGATTAGAGCAACCATTTTTACTTAGAATTAATTTTCTAAAAAGCCACCACTAGTCCGGACAAGATATTAGTCAGGACTAGAGCAACCATTTTTACTTAGAATTATTTTCCAAGAAAAGCAACCACTAGTCCGGACCAATTGTGAGTCAGGACTAGACCAAACATCTTTAACTTAGAAAAAATTTCTAAGGCAAAAAGAAACTACAATAGCAAAGCAGAATATCAGCAATAAAGGCAAACATTCAAGACATAACCGGACTAAAAGTCAGCCCGGAGCAAAGTACGAGAATTATAACAGCAAATGGTTAAATGTTTTATGGCAACATCAAATTACAATTCAGAAGAAATTAAGACTCCGGAGCATTGGGAGGAAGGAAGCTAGGGCAATGACCATCGAAGGGCTCCGGATCACCGAGTCCAGCCTCAATGTTCTGCTTGGCCTTAATGAATTCTTCAACAAAACTGTCCCAATTCACCTCCGGATCAGTCTTGATGTGTCTTTCAGCAATAACCCAACAGCGACCAATCTCCGGAGTACCGGCATTCGCAATCGCCCTGTCATACTCTTCGGACTTTTTAAAATCTTCAATGACCTCAAACTCCGGCCTCACAGAGGAAAGCTACTTCCGGAGTTCAGCTAAGTCAGATTTTAAATCCGCAGCCTCCTTCTCAGCATTCTCAGCCCGGGTCGTAACATCATTAAGATGCTTATTTAGTCCGGCCAAGGAAGTATCTTTGACGATAATTTGATCCCTCAAATTACTGATCTCAGCATCCTTATCAATAATAGCAGTCCGGGCATCCTTAAGCTCATTATAGGCCAGAGAAGCAGATCCGGCCATGTAACCACCAAACTGCAGAAAATAAAGGTATTTAGAAAATTATTCTAAGCCAAAGGAACAGAAGAAAAACAAGAACATAAAAACAATGTACCTGATCCCAGAGCCGGGAGCATTCCTTCATAGTTGCGTCAAATCCGGCCATGTTCATCTTCTTCCAATCAGCCTCCGTAGGAATCCCGACCATGAAACGGGTGACTTTAACTTCAAGCTCCGGACTACGGGCCTCCGGACTCTCAGCATCCGAGCCTTTTCCCTTATTAGCTCCGGACCCAGCACCAACATCAAAATTCTGAGCCCGGGGAGGCTTCATCCCAGAGTTCCGGAGCCTTTTCTTCTTCCGGACACCTTCAACCTCTGGAACCTCTCCAATAGGCTCCAATTCCTCCAAGTTGGAAAATTCATCACGCATCTCCACCTCAATATTCTGCTCCGGAGCAGTCTCATTCACATCAGCCTCGGGCTTCAAAACAGCATTACTCTGCGACCCCTCTTCCACAGAGGCGTTGGATCCGGAACCACCAACAACAGCTTTCTTCGACAACTTGAAAGGTTTTCCCAAACCCCTAAGGGCATCACTATATGCAGAAGAAGACATATCCGGATTATAGTATGGTAAACCTACCAGAAAACAAGGAAAAAAACATAAGTCAAAAAAACTACAAAGAACTACAACAAAAGAAAATAGATAAGCAGACCGGACACAAAAACAGATAGGCAGTCCAGACACAAAAACAGATAACTTACACCCTATCCTATGCATAGTTCTATGCATCATAAAACTATCCCGGGTCATCTAGAAACCCAAACATTCACAAAAAGTGAAAACCATCCGGATGGCATCTCCCCGGTGTACATCCCTACGGAACCGAGTCCGGACTCCCTCAACAGTAATATGGGGGAGGTAATGCAAGTCCAAACCCCTCAGCATAATCAACTCCCCATTCCAGTGCTTCAAAGAGGTCTGTTGAATGACGGGCCTGTAAGAGCCACCATAACCACACTCCGGAGCCCAGAACCGAATCTCATACAGGGGCATCTGGCTGGACCGGACCAGGTGGAAGATATGATGCCATAACTTAAAAGTGGGCTGAACTTTGAACTGGTTGCAGGAAGTAATAAACCAGGTCATCCATTTGATCCCATTCAGAGTTATCTGTGTGGGAGACAACTTGTATTCATACTTGCAGAGATGCTTCAAAAAGAGATGCCAATATGGATTCCATCCGGAGCGAAGATGCTCCAACCACACCGGAACGCATCCATCAGTCGGTCTGTGATAAATCCACTCATCTGGCTCTGGCCACCTCCACTCAATCCGGCGGTCCAACTGAAAAGCAGCCTGGACTGACGAGTCATGCGCCACATGATCTAAAGCAGCGTACTCATCCTTCAGCTCATAATGCTCCTTGGCCACTATTCTATCCGTGAACTTTCTATCAAATTCTTCCCAATTGTAAGGCCCCGGACCCGTATTAGGCTGCCTCGCGTACCCGGACCTAATACTTCTATAATAGAAGTTGTTCTCTATCTCATCACTTTTGGTGATGAAGTAACTTGGGGGTCCCATAAACCCTCCGGAGTGCAAGGCACCTTCCTAGAGGAAATCCGAGCTACAGAGAGTTTAGTTATGGCTTCGGAATCAGAGGTGGACGCCTTCTTCCCCATTTCAACTCGCTCAAAATCACTAGAAGACTCTAAATCTGAACCAGAAGGCCCCGGATAGCAAGTAATGTAGGCATTTGCATGAGCTTAAGTCCGGACCATAAACCTAAAACAAGTGATAAAGGTTAGTCTAAATCCCTACAGTTTATTCATCTTGAAATCTATATGGTCCGGACTAGCCTATGTTCAATTTTATTTAAAGTCAAAAGCAAACAGTCCGGAGACCGAACCTCAGAAGCCAAAATAAACACACATAGAGAATAACCACTCCGGACAACAAAACCCTAGAACTAGCCTATTACTCCGGACCCAAGCCAAAATAAGACAAAAACTACAAAAACCAAATACCAAAATATCAGTCCGGACTAAGCAACCAAGTCCGGACTTAACCAAAAACCCTAATTCCAGAAACATAATCAACCGAAATCAAAACACCAAATTATGCCAAAAACATATACATACACACATATATGCACAAGAAATACAAGAAAACTACGAAGCAAAACAATCAAAACCAAAACAAGAGATAAAAACTCGACGCATATGCAAAAACAAATACAAGGAAAGCGGAAGAAACTTAAGAGTTCAAAGAAAAAGGAGAGCTTGGGGACGACCGTACAACGAACAGAAAGCCTCGAGTTCTCCCGTGAACAACCGCCGGAAAAAGCTTTAGAGAAGAAAATAGAGCAAAAACAAGAAGAAAATCAGAGGAAGATAAAAAAGAGAAAGAGAGGGGAGGAGTGCCTTTTATAGGCACGGTGAATCCCAACAGGCCATGCCACGTGGCACCATCCAGGCCAAACATCGCAGTAGTAATAAATGATGACAATTATTACGACACGTCTCTTTAAAAAGTAATAACCGTAATAATTTAAATCATTGGGGGGGAATTCAAAAAACCGTTTCAACTTCCAAGTCCGGACTCCTTATCTCAACACAATCCGGACTGGGGCAAGAAAAGCTCAAATTCTTCTAAGGACAACAAACCTTAGTCCTGATTGGCTGAACTCAACACAATCCGGACTGGGGGGCAAGAAAAGCTCAAATTCTTCTAAAGACAACCAACTCCATTCCTGATTGGCTGAACTCAAGGCAATCCGGACTGGGGACAAGGAAAGCTCAAATTCTTCTAAAGACAACCAACTTTAGTCCTGATTGGATGAACTCAAGACAATTCAGACTGGGGGCAGGAAAAGCTCAAATTCTTCTAAAGACAACCAACTTCAGTCCTGATTGACTGAACTCGAGGCAATCCGGACTGGGGGAAAGAAAAGCTCAAATTCTTCTAACAACAAACCTTAGTCCTGATTGGCTGAACTCAACACAATCCGGACTGGGGGCAAGGAAAACTCATTTTTCTGACAACAAACCTTAGTCCTGATTGGCTGAACTCAACACAATCCGGAATGGGGTGCAAGAAAAGCTCAAATTCTTCTAAAGACAACCAACTTCAGTCCTGATTGGCTAAACTCAAGGCAATCCGGGCTGGGGACAAGGAAAGCTCAAATTCTTCTAAAGACAACCAACTTTAGTCCTGATTGGCTGAACTCAAGACAATCCAGTCCTGACTGGCCCAATCCAGCAATTACAACCTTGGGAAATCCCACCACGTGAGACACTTGCCCAAGCACATGACAGGGACAACTATCACCCATCAATCATGGGAATAATCAGGGCACGTGTCAAAAGATCCTCAGAGTCCCGCACTGACACGTGTAAAGCATCCACTCCAGCCAGGTGCCCTCCACTTCCAGAACCAATGGCTACGATTTAAAGGTACCAACCCCAAAACCCTATCCTTAGGCTATAAATAGCCCAAGAAGGTAAGGTTTTGGGGTTAATCACTAGCTCACACTCATATACACACACAACAACCATTCATTCATATATATCTTCATCTTCCCTAAAAGCGAGTTCTTACTCTCACACCGGAGGCGCCGCGGGACCAAAACCCCCCTTCCGGTGTTATTTTGTAGGAACCCCACCACAGCTACACCTCCACGGTGGAGGTAAGATTTTGGGGTTAATCACTCTCTCACACTCATATACACACACAACAACCATTCATTCATATATATCTTCATCTTCCCTAAAAGCGAGTTCTTACTCTCACACCGGAGGCGCCGCGGGACCAAAACCCCCCTTCCGGTGTTATTTTGTAGGAACCCCACCACAGCTACACCTCCACAGTGGAGAAGGATCCAGGCACGGCGTCGAAGGAGCGGCCCCGCCACCAGGAGTTATCAACTAGCACGACATCAAAGTGCTTAAAAGACTCTACACAATCTAAATCATGTGAAAATATGACCTGCCTTGCGTTCCTTTACAAGTGTCCACTACCATTTTAGCATCTGTCTCAAATATATATGCATCTTTTGAATCCGAGTTGTTTGACCCATGCCAACGCCTCTTTAAAGCCCACTGCTTCTACTTCTCTCGGTTATAAACATACTGATTTCTTGCTTGCTCTAGCACCCAAAAAAACACAATACTTTATATAATACTCCCTCCATCTCATATTATATGTCCTGTTTTGACTAGTCAACAGTTAAATTATTTAAAAATTTGAGTGCAAATTATGTATAATATATAATTAAATAATTTTTAAAACTAGTATCATTAGAAAATATATTTAGTTCCCTTTTGAATGTATTTTTATTTTTTTAAAATAATACATACAATTGTCGTAATTATTAATAAAAATTGTCGTAATTATCGGTCAAAATTTGGTCAATTTAAACATATATTAGTTAAAACAAGACGCATAATATGAGAGGGAGGAGAGTTGAGGGGTGAAACACGTTGCCACATTTATAAATACAAATACATCATGCGCTGGAGCTGTACCCAAAAATTAAGGTGCCTAAAATTGCTTAGGAGAGCAAAGCCAGCCAAAAGAAAGAAACTGAAAAATGGTGAGAAATCCAATACAAATCTCGTTTCCATTATTTCTATCACTAGCCATACTCTTCCCCCTCATATTTTCTGTTATCTGGTACCAACTCGACTCGTTTGATGTTGCTCCTCTCCCCATGCACGAGTTGACTCGTTACCCCATCATCGCCCCTCTACTTAATGGTCAAATGCTACATGGTGCTGATAAGATAGCTGTCGGAAAAATGGTGGGTCCCGAGGATTTTTTATATGATTCTGGGTCTGGATTGTTGTATACAGGATGTTTGGACGGTTGGATCAAGCGAGTTACGGTGAATGACTCGGCTGATGACTCGGTTGTGGAAGATTGGGTTAACACTGGGGGGCGCCCACTTGGACTCGTCAAGGGGCTGCATGGGGAAATAGTTGTTGCTGACGCTGTTAAGGTTAGATTTTTTATAAATATAATCTGTCGGTGTTATAGACTTTATTTAACTGGGTTTTATATATATTATTGCTAGTAGTTGGGTTAATCTGCTGCTCCTTCTGCCCTCCCATTTATGCTTTTTTTTTTGATGTTCATGCAATTATTTATATTTCAAAAAATTTCAAAAAAGTATAATTTTTATAATTTTTAAAATGACTATATTCACTTCTCTCCTACTAATCCACAGTTTTTTGTGATATAATGATATGTCATTAATTATAATTTACTTTACTGACAATGGTCTGTTTCGATGACATTTAAACAGACGTGTCCATCATGACATCTTTTGATAAAGTGTAAACTAAAGAATGTGAATTGATTTTGAAGTTGTTCAACTTTAATATTAGAAAAATATTACTTGAAGTTTCTTTTTTGAAACATTCGCTTCACCATTCTAATAAAAAGAAATGAAAAGACGGTGAGAGATGACTATGATAATAAGGATTTAGCCGATTTAAATATGAATCTCAATTTATAGTCCAAACTTGAATATGACAATATTTGACCAAGTAGCAGTAACGTTCTTATTCAGTTCCTAATTTGCTGCCTCTCACACAAATGCGAGAGTTCTCAAATTCTCTCACGAGCCGAGACTAATATGGTGATTTCTTACAAGCCTAGACTAATATGGTGATTTCTTATTGACGACTATTTAGTCATCATTTAAAAAAATCACATTATGACAAAGAAATATGTTAGGAACACACTACATGTACCATATGGCGGGTTGAGAGTTTCTTAAAAAATTGTACCAATCACTTAAAATTGAAAACTGTCGTATAAGTAATATAAAGATCGTAACTTATAAGTGTTTTAAGTGTTTGAATAATATTACGTATACGTTACATATAGGTTATTTATAAGTTGATAATGTGTTTGGTAAATCATAACTTATAAGTTATAATTTTGTTTAAAACAAAATTAAAATGTAAATTACAAAGTACTTGAATTAATAATTATGATAAAAAATATAAAATAAAAAAGATAAAGTTTTGAAACAAAGATAATGACCTTGGGATAAACTATATTATCTCCGTCTCATTCAATTATATACAGTTTCATTTTTTGGACATTTCTCTCAATTCTATACATTTCAAAGTAAAGTACTAAAATTTTATAATACAAAATTAACTACATCTACTACTTTTTACTACTTTTTTCGACTGCGCTTACTTTATAAATTAAATATTTACAGTTCTAATCACTTTACACACTTTACTTACCTTTTTTACTAAATTACATTTTTTTAATCTCATCAAATCATTCGTATAGAATTTAATGGGACAGAAGGGGGTGTATAATGTACACTATTCATCTTGTCGAAAATATAGTTATACTATTGATCAGAATAAAAAACAAAATATAATTAGATTGATTTAGTTTGATCGATATAATGGTCTTGCATTAAAATAAATTTATAAGATTGAAACGAGATAAAATCTATATTATACTATAATAGCCGGAATAGAGATAATTTGGTTCAACGGTTTGGTTCAACGATAATTCCCTAATTTTGATTATTACAAAAATAGATAAATAGTGTTATATATCTAATAAACTACTAAATTATCAAACTACTACTAAAAAATAACTAAAATTAAAAGATAACTAACTGTCATTTAAAATTTTCTTAAATAAACAAATTTTATATCTTAAATTTTTTATCAATTTAAATTTGGAAAAATAATTTAATATTAAAAATATTTATATATACCGCACGAGTTTTGAGTTAATACAAATTAAGTAAAAGAAAATTAGAAAGTCAATAAATGAGATGCCAATGAAAACAGAGAATAAAGGGTTAAATGTAAGGATTCCTAACATTCTTGTTTTGACTCAAAAGAAGTTACATATGATGAAAATATGAATTTGGCCAACAGGTGGGGTAAAGATGTAAAAATGAAATGGGTTTAAAGGAAGAATGAGTCTTGGAAATGGGTACTTACAAGTTATAAGTACCAGGACGCTAATGATCCATAATTGATTTTTATAACATGTGAACAATGCCCTTTCATTTTTTTTTAATTTTCCTTTTTTTTTATGTAATATTGTACACGTGATCTTGTAAAACCTCTAGCAGAATGTTAAGTGTAAAGACCATATGTGAGTATAGTATATCATTTGAATTATTAAAGTATTATTAAATATCAAATAGAGTTTTCAAAATATGTACTCGAAAATGAAAATTTATTTTAATGGAGTTGCACACATTTTTCTTAGATGTTAGAGCAACAAAATGAAAATTTATGAATTCTACTATGTAAGATTATATATCTATTTTTTATAATATTGCTATACTAGTTATTTTATTTAAATTAAGAAAATAACCACAAAATTAAAAATAAATAGTAGATAAATTTTTAAAAATCTGAATTTATTATCTAAAATTCTAGAGTTCATAACTTTTTATTTGGTTGTAGTAGTATTGAAGAATGTATAAAACTCCTTAAAAATAATTTTTAGTTCTTAAGCACTTATTTAAATATAACTATATATTTGGTTTGGTTTTAATAATTTAAATGATACATTGTTAAATTTGATGACTAGATTCATATATGGTTGGAGTAACCAATTTGATATTTAACCCCATAGTTAGCATCTGAGTTGTAGTTGAAGTTACCATATGCTCAAACAACTTCTCTTGATCATTTACAATTAATGAGAACTTGACCAATTGATTATGTTATATGTATGATTGCCTGAAGGGACTACTTAAGGTGAGTGAAGACGGTGTAATAGAGTTGTTAACAGACTCGGCTGAGGGACAACAATTCAAAATAACAGACGGTGTAGACGTAGCAGAAGACGGGATTATCTACTTTACAGATGCTTCTTATAAATACAGCTTGCATGAGTTTGGACTTGACATTCTTGAGGGTAGACCTTATGGCAGATTATTGAGCTATAATCCTTCTACTCGCCAAACCAAAGTCCTTGTCCGTGACCTCTACTTTGCTAATGGCGTTGCAGTCTCCCCTGATCAGAAATTCGTAGTCTTCTGCGAAACTCCCATGTACCATTCTGTAACACTTGAACTTATTTTAAAGATGTGAAATTCATATTGGTTGCAGCTAATTTATTGTGTGCAAGCATACATAAAGCCATGTTTGTGGACATAGATTAAGATCTATACTGGAAAAGTCGTAGCTAATGAACAGAACTCCCCATCAGCAGACCTCTGACCTAGAAATAAAAACTTATCGTGTCAAGAATTAAAAGATTAGATACACAAAGATCATGATCCTCTGTAGTGACCTTCAGAAATTGTATGATAATCCTTATGATCGTAATCTCAAATTGCATTTTGAATTTGAATTTGCAGGAGAAGATGTAAAAAATACAACATAGAAGATGAAATAACTAGCACATTTGTGGATAGCCTGCCTGGGTTTCCGGACAACATTCGCTATGATGGAGAAGGTCATTTCTGGATAGGACTCGGATCGGTAAGTATATTTATATAAAGTCATCAAATAACAAAAGTATACATATTTCTAAAAGACCTGCATTTTAGTGGGTGAAGAGGGTCATTTGTAATTTCTGTTTCCGTTCTACAAATATATGTTCTGATTGGCAGTAGTGTAAAGTGGCTTTGGCAAATATTGTAACTGTATTTACGGGAAAATATTGCAGGAATTTACAAATTTATGGCATTATGTTCAAACATATCCTTTACTACGAAAGGTAGCTGGTATTATAACCAAGTACAGGGGGCTGCCACCAATTCTTAAAAGCGGCGGAGCAATTCTTGTTGATTTACAAGGAAAGGCGATTGAGCACTATTATGATCCCAGTTTAGTATTCATTACAGGTGCCATCAAGCTTAGAGACCATCTCTATGCTGGTTCTATTGTCTATCCCTACATCATCCGCCTCAACGTCACTAGATTTCCTGCAACCTCTTCTGCTTAAACATAATCCGAATCAAACATTTCATGATTTCTGTGTATTTCATGTGTGCACACTCATATTTATTTTGTGTTTTAGTGATTGTTGAAAGTTGTCTTGCATATAAATAGACCAGTGATCTCTACATAAATACCTATCTGGTTTTGTTTATGTAGTCGAATGATAATAAGGTTCTTTCAAGTAATATTAGATCAAGATCTAATATGTTGTGTTCAGGAAGTTTTTACTATTGTGTTATAAATTTTCTGGCCTTTTCCCCCCTCTATTTTTGTCTCACCGTTTCAATCTGAAAATAAAGAATTCAGCTAAACTCTGACAACCAGAGACACCAGCCTGAAAATGAATATTTCAGTTTTTTGTATAAAAAACAATACACCTTGTATCCCACCATTAAAAAAAATTGAATCTGGGTCGTGCTTGATTGGGGGTCGGATTTATGTGTGATATTGCTGCGGGTAAATAATATAAACCCCCTGGTTTTGATGCATAAACCAAAATAGAAAATCCAACATCCATTATCCTGTCAGTGCGAGCGCCGTAGATTTCACATGCAGATATAATATGTTTATGATCAATTCAATTGTATACTAGTCGAATAAAGCATATATTAATTGACAACTCCCCGGTCTTTACGGATCGGATTCATCGGATAAAATATATAGAGCCGACTCAACTCTCAACTAGTTTCAGATGAAATTTGTAAAAGACTTTGACACAAAACTAATACGAGTCAAGTTTTCTTTTAATCAAGTTTGAAAATAAAATTTTAACATGTCCAGCTAAAAAATATCATATTAATATTTTTTGAACTCAAATTTGTGAATAAACATGTTGAGTTTGAGTTGTTAACAATTTTAGTTTAAGTCGAAATAGATTCGGAATTCAAATTAATCAATAATCTAAAAATAATAAATAAACACACGTCTAGTCCAAAAAATTAATATAAATAAAATGTAGTAATTGTTGTTCGGAGAAATTCGTAACAACACGAATTCGGAGGTTTCTAGAATTACGGAGCAAATTACATTAATTTGAAGTTGTTTTCACGAAGAACGCGACGAACACGGGACGAAAATTGATGAATATTATAGCTGATCTTGTTTGATGATTCGTAAAATGTCAGAGGAATAGTGTTTATTCTCTCTTACTTCAAACTGTTGATCATCCGTAAACAAGAGGTCTACGTACCCTTTTATAGGGGTTCAAGCTACACGTAATTTTTGGAAAACAAGTTACCTAGACGGGCTAGGGTTTGGCCGGTCCATCAAAACCCAGGTTCGTTAACTGTTGGATAGTTCGTAATAAGCCCATATTATTCCATAACCCAAGCCCAATTAGGCTGTAATAGGCTGTCATGGCATTAGGAGAAGATATCTTGTTGGTGAGGCACGAGAACACTTAAAGCCCTCACATGCGACCCCTTAGATTATGGTCATGTGATGTGGACCCAGAAATATGTAAGTAGTGTTGACCTCGATGAGGCCCTTCCAAGTGTGATATAGTGTTGCAAGGACTCTATGATGTGCCATGTGGAATCATATAGTCATAAGTTGTTGTAATTAATTTTCTATTCAGCTTGCACGTGAGTTTATACTACCACTGGTCTCTTCAAATCTCTTTATAATGTGGGGAGAAGACTCCTCTCTTATTGAGAGGTGGACAGGACTCCCTTTTGATAATATGTGGACATGCTGCCTCTCATGGTGATATGGTGGTAGGCCACCCCTTCTAGTAATATGAGGACATGCATGATATGAGCAGAGGACTCCCCTCTTAATAGTATGAGAACATGACTCCTCTCTTGTTGAGAGGTGGACATCACCCATGTCTCGTTGAGAGGTGGAAAAGACTCGTTTCCCGATGAAGAGATGGATAGGACTCCAGTCTTGTTGAGAGGTGGACAGGACTCCCTTCCCGATGGAATGGTGGACATGACCCTCTTCATGCTAGAGAGGCAAATATGACTCACCTCATGTTAAGAGTAGGGCAGGACTCACCTCCTAGTAAGAGGAGGGCATGACTCACCTCCTAGTAAGATGTGGGCATGGGTCACCTCCTAGTTATAGCTGGGCAGGTGTCATCTTCTAGTAAGAGGTGGACATGACTAACCTTCTTTACATATTCTCACGTGTCATCCAGTGAAGTATTGGTCAATATGCAGTACACGGTCTTGTTCCATATACAAATTACGAGAGCTCCTCCATATTCTTGGACTTGTTTATCAAGCCAAATATTATTAATAATTCAGGTAATGGGTCTATTTAAAGCCCATGTCCATATTTGGGCATAACAACTACCCCCGATTCCATGTTATCATTATGAATGTAATGTGGAATCAAAAAAGTATTATTTCTCCTTGAAGTGCCGTATGGGAAACATTCAATTACTAAGTTCAATGGGCATCTAAACAGAAATCTTCTCTGAGTGACCCTTAGGAGCCGAAGAAGTGAACCTTTGTTGGGGGATTGAAGCCAAATGATTGCTCAAGGGCTTGAGGAGGGATCTTCGCAAGGCAATTAAAAAGTTGAATAATTTAGAGAGGACTTGTGATGTTTAGGAGCATAATTCTGATCTCTTTCATACCGGCCTCATATCGCAAGATATTGGCTCTAAACTCGCTTCATATACGATGGTTGGTTGGCCTCGCATTGTTAAGGTTGGCTATCAGAGAACAGAGCTTTATATCTCACCTTCTTTTAAAATATATGTTACAAATAGGATCCTTACAAATTTGTTTTATAGCTCTTATCGACCTCAGATAACGGACGATGTCCCTAGTTTCATGACGCATGATATAACGACTCGTATATTTTTATTATTTAAATGTGCAATTATTGAATAAGTAAATATTTAAATTATGTGTATGGGTGCTGTCAGTTGGATATTATTTTATTATTAATTATGTGATCGTTGGTGTTCGAGTATCAATTGTGTAATTCGTTGTGAAGCTGTGTTGTTTCACTTTTATATTTAAAGGTGATTTTATTCAGGATTTATTTCCATAAATACTTGGGTTATCTCTAAAACCATTTTTATGACTTCATAATTTTATGTATTATTTTTAGGAATTTTTAAAATCGAGAAATCAATACTTTATTGATTATTTACCCTTAAATGATTTTCTGATTGTATTTAACTGTAAAATCAGTATTTAATTCTAGAATTCTTCAAACAAATACGAAACTCATATTTTATTAAGTTTGGAATATTACGAGAATTTTAAAATTGGTTCGGAAATTTTTGGGATTTATTTGACTCGCGCGTGGTTTCGTTTAATTATAAAACGCGGGCCCGATATGCGCTGTAAAAATGATTTAAAAATATTTAAAAATTTTGTTTAGTTAATTTTTAATTATTGTGCTAATTTTAAAAATTATTTTGGTAAAATGTTAGAATTATTTTACTCGTATTGGCCCGTTTAATAATACGTGTTTCGTTTTTTGCGGGCATTTCAGAGTACGTGATTCGGATAAAAAAATAAAAAAAAGAAACACACACACCCCTGTAACCACCCCCCTCTCATCTCGATTCCATCTCTCTCTCTTTACAACCTCTCCTCTCTCTTTCGTTTTTCCTTACCTCTCTTCCTTTTCTTCCGCTCGATTAATCCTCCTGGTAATTTCTTTTTCTTGTCTGGTTCTTTTGCTTCCATACCTGTCCTCGCCGCCCTGTTGTCGCCGGCTCTTCGGCAAGGCGACGGCGGTGGCGTGTTTCCCGGCCCCTGTGTGCATATAGTTATGTATATATATGTTTGTGGCTATGTGTGTAAGTCTGTGATGGTTGTGTTGTTTGCGATGATGATTCTTTGCGTGTCGCCTGGGGTTTTTCCTTGTTCCTTCTTCGGGCCGCGCGTGTGCGCGTGGGCCGGGGTTGCTGTAGTTTTCGATTTCTGGTTACTGAATATTTGTTTTGTAATATTCGACTAAAATTATTTGATGATTTGATGATTTAATCGAATAGTATTTCAATTATTCAAAAAAATTAATCGATAGAATATTCGCGTTGGAAACCCAATTTATAGGGTACCCGCGAATTTTTACCGCCGTCGGCGATGAGCTTCGGTGAGCCGACGGTGGACTATGATGAATATTTCTGAGTCCTATAATTTAAAATACAAAATACGATTTAAAATGCAAATTGCGAATAAAATTATAAAATGCGAGTTAAGACATAAAAATGTGGATAATAACGAATAATAAGTGTATTTAATTGATGTTTGTGAATTTGCGAATTGCCAGTGTTGGACTGGAATCGGTGGTTGGGAATTGTATTGTGGTTGGTTTGAATTGATTGTGATTGATTTGACGTCGGGACGTTCGACGGGTTAGCCGATAATCAAAGGAGGATCTGCCCGATTTCCGGGAAATTAAATTACGGGAACACGAGGCCGTACCCAATGACTATCGGAACGTTGATCAGTTATATTAGCGTACCTTATACGAAATCTGATTATGTGTTGTGATGAAATATTTTACGAAAATCGATAACCCTAGTTTCATAAAAGGATAAATATACCTATTTTCTGAAAATGAACACCGAACCGACTTTCGAAGACGTGAACCCTAATTGGTACGTGTATTATTATATGAAGTATTACGAGTCGGGTTTTGTTAACGTTCGGGTAGATGGTTAGCGAGGATATGTCAAGCATAATCGAAGGTCTAAGTTAGGGTGTTTCGACTTTGTAGGTGCTAGTCGGAAAGCCCAAGAGTTGGCATTGGATAGCCTAGTGGACAGTCGACGAGCTCAGTAAGGTTCCAATCGAAGGACCTGAGTGTTGAAGTCGAATCCAGGGTAATCTAGCGGTTAGACGTTAAAGTCTGAGCGTCCGTGTCGGCTCAAGGTCAATCGGTATTAGTTGTAAAGCTCTGCAAGGCAAGTACCCCTGACCATATCTTTATGGTTCAGCATATATGAATATAATGTTGTTTTATTCTCGTAGTGGAACATAACGATTTAAGTTATGTATCCCCTGGGTTTCAAATTATTTTGTTAACCTGTGTTTTGGGGGAAAAGTAACTTCTGAAAATGCCTATCTCTAAATTTTGAATAAAATGAAAATGTTTGGAAAATGTGTTGTGTTATAATTGTTTTGATAAGAGATATGTAAGTGATTTAGAAAACTGGATAAAAATGATCAGATAATTGGATGAGTGTGCGCAGAAGGCCCGTAACGGCCTGGAAGTTAGCGTAAGAGGCGAAGTGGTTGCGCACCAGCCCAGCGTGACAGGGACCTAGCTAGTCTCTGAGTTCCGGAACAAGTTTCATAAGATAGCCTGATCAGCTGTCTCACCAGGGATCATCCAATACTTTTATATCTGAGCAAGTAATTTTGAGGTTCCCGGAGAGGAACAAATTGTATAGGTCCTGTGATGGGACAAGTTTTATAGGTCCTGTGATGGGACGAGTTTTATAGATCCTGTGATGGGATAAGTTTTATGGTTCCCGTAACGGAACAAATGATTTTGGGTCCCCGTAATGGGATAAATGGTTTTATGGGTCCTGCGATGGGACAGGAGATTTGAAAATGAAAGAAGCATGCTAAAATTGAAATTGATATTTATGCACAGCACACAACTAATGATTTGGTTTTACAGAGCATGCTAGTTTTGATATCCAGTTCACACATGTTTTACTTGTTTTCTAGAAAGTTATGATTTCTGTTCCTATAATTGTTTGTCATAAAACTGTTTTTATTATTATTCATATAGTGGTACTGCTGAGCAATTGATTGCTCACCCTGGCAAAATGTTTTATATATGTATTGCAGATGCCTTGGGGATTCTCCCGTGGTAGTCAGGGCAGAGTTCCAGTTCCTTCCATGTCAGGCTCCTCTGAGGTAGTTGTGTTGGACCCAAGTGGGTCTGTTGAGTTGCTGAATAAAGATAGTATTGTTTGGATTGTCTTGAGTAAGTTGGTTTTGTGATGGTTGTAACCTAAGTCATACTTAAACCTGGAAAAGGTCTTGGTAAAGGGGTCGAGATTATGTATAATTAATAAATTGGGCTATATTGTTTATTAGTATTGTTGTTGGTGATGTCAACTCCTGACCCCGGGGTTGAGGCCGTCACACATGACGTTAGCAGGAAGGCGTTGAATCATATGTGTTAGCCTCAAGAGACTCGCGTCGCCTTTTTTTTTGAATTTTTCCAAATGCTTTAATATAACTGATTGAGTCTTCAAAGAATTCTCCTTATTGACAGATTGACTTTAGCACATGCATTGAGAGTAATTCATAATTTATAGACTTACGGACTGGCTCATCATCGATCGCCAGCGGTGTCAAGAAGCCACACATTGCAAAATATCAAATTTGATGTCTCATGTCACTAGATGTTGGCCTTACCCTACAATTTTTAATATCATGTTGAAGGGGGTGTTTTTGTAGTACCACTAACCCCCCCCCCCCGATTTCTTGTTTTATTTATAGACGCGACGAGGAATCAAAATATTATTATGCTCTTTTTGTGCTATTTGAGTTAACATCATATGTCCAATATTATCACGACTCAAATGATATCTTCAATACTACCCCAGGGGCATGAGGCCTTATTAATATTACCCCGGGGGTGATTGCCACCAATGTCTTCATGCAATTTATTCTAAGTAAGTTCCCTCTTCTCTATCCACACACCTCAATAGCGGTATGTTGAAGTCTCCCTTGTAGAACGTTATCATAAATAACATAGAAGGTCATTTGTTACTTGATATTTCATGTTTCCATCCTATTATGGTAGATTCCCCATTTTGACATAGTCCCGGAGAGGGTCATCAATGTAGGCCCTTGGGTCGCTATCTCCATGGTGAATTTATCACACACGCTAGCCTTGACTTGAAATTTCATGAGAAATATTTTCAAGTAGTATGGCCTCTCTTTGAGAGCCCAAATTTGCCAATACATCTGCCTCTTAATTCTAATCAATTGGGATGGGCTCCACCCTACCTTCATTAAAGAACTTGATGAGCCTTTCACAACAAATATGAGAAGTCACTAACATGAAATCGTTGTAGACATTGAGATCAACCACATTCATCTCCAGAGCTAGCTTGAGGATGTTAATAAGAGCCTCATCAATATATAGGGCCCACCAGGGGTACATTTGGCACATTCTCGGGGGGTTCCACTCCTCTTAGGGTCGCTATGAGTTCCCTAGAGTCATCCTTGGAATGAGGCGGGAACTCAAGCATGAAGTTGGTCAATACTTGACCCTTCAAAGTGCCTTCAGGCTAATATGCCACATCAAAGTGTCCTAACTCCACAATTTACTTGAGAGGGTGGGGGGACCTAGGTATGCCTTGATTTTTAGGAAGCCTATTTACACTCATGTCACATCAACGCTACCCCAGGAATAAGAGTTCATCAACAGTCAATTCAAGTCTTCATAATAGTTCAAGTGTGGTGGGTTCCCTGAATCTTCTTCTAAACTCTGCCATTGATGAGGGTCGGAGCTTCTTCCAGGAAAGTAAGGCTAATGCACCTATTAGGATTGTGAGCTCAAATCCCTTGAATAGGTGAGCCCGAATCCCTTAAGTAGGTGAGCTTGAATCCTTTGGAGAGGTGAGCCTAAATCCTTTAGGGTGAGAAGAGCATGAATTTTTTTAGAGAGGCGAGCCTTATTTTTGTTGGTGAGGAGAGCTCGAATTACTGAGAAAGATGAGGAGAGCCTGAATTCTGCAAGAGCGAGCTGGAATGCATAACTCATCACTGCTACCCAGTTAAAAAAACACATGAGCGCTCTTAAACTTTATAGCATATAAAAAGTAACAACTCCCTTGGTCCAGAGTAGAGATAATTTCTACTGTATGTGGAGGGGACGCTAGTTCTCCTTTTTATTTAGGGCGGCCTTTTTTCATCTATTATCACCTGAGTTAGCATTCAATAGACTAATGAACATAATCATGATCGTAGGAGAGGCCTATTAGGGCCTCGCATATAACACCCTCCAAATCCAGGGTATAGATTTGGGGCATTATTAACATTAACTACAAACTAAACCTGCACAACCGAAATATAAATATAATAATTACCCCGAACTACTGCTACTCAGGATCTTTTAAGGTTAAGAGTTGAAAACAAGAATGACACGCTAACTTTATTACAAACCCAAATAAAAACAATCTGTCTCAAGAACTCTCTTTATTACAATACTTTATTCTATCTACATTCTCACCACACAACTTTTATTCAAACCAACATTACTATTTATCCTGTTACACCTGATCTGGTAACTCAAAGCTCTCTTCTGGGATAGGGATGAACACTCTTGGTATAAGAGGGTCCCGCTGCTTGACTCGCTTCTTGACTATGCGGGTTCTGATGGGTTTCATTCTCTACCTTAACTGTAAAACAATAGGAATAACAATAAAAGGGGATGAGCCAAAATTGCTCAACAAGCCTACAACAATATTTATAGTAAAAAGAGAAAAGAATAAATGAATCGATAGTCTGATGGTTTGAACAACCATTTGTATCCGTATAGAATAATAATTTGCCAACACTGGCGAGTGCCAAATGAACAAGACTGGAAACAAGAACCAACATATGCACTATAACCTGCTGATCAGTCAGGATACAATGCAGATCTATACCCAACTACATAGACCCAACCAACATTAGGAGTACTCAGGCAACTATGGCATATTAATTAAAGGCCTGGGTAAAACCCAGCCCGTATCGTAACCATCCAGTCCAAAGTTTAGCATCTGGAACAATCAGAATGCTTTTGATGTATCCCAACATCAGGATATATCAGAATATATGTAACAAGGGTAAAAGTATTGGAATATGAATAGGGAATTCAATAAATTGGGAGAAATCAAGAATCGAAATGAAATAGAAACAAGAATCAATAATTGTGTAACAATGTATATGAACAATAATTATCAAAGTGTAACTAATATGGAAATGGGGTATAATTCACTATTCTGGATTTAGAATAGGGGAAAAACTTGTCTTGCGCGTACTTAACCTGGTTCAATTCACCGTCTTCGGTCTCCTGCTTGATCTGCCTTGCTGATACTGAATCAATCATAGAAATATAGTCATTTAGATAACTTACTAAATACGTGTATCTCGAATTGATACTACGCAACCCTATCAATCTACCCATGTGTTTCTATCTGACTCGCATATATACATATATAATTATATAGCACATAATGTTCACATAACCACGTAAGGCACATAGCACATAAAGCACATAATTGATTTTTGGACTTATAATTATTTTTAGAATCGATATTAGGCTCATACCTGTATTAACTAACCCTATTTGATTTTATTATAATTTTTCAAAATTTATTTGACTCGATTCTACCCCTATTAGGGCATATAAACAATTAACTATCACCATATAACTCTCTTTCGAAAGAAATTAGGACTTGCAATTATTTTTATTGGATTCGTTTCATTTTTCTGAGTCTAGGAGTCTTCGTTTCACTCAAATCGGACTAACGGTTTAATTATATTGAATTAAACAAGATTTAATTAATTAATAATTAATTATAAATAATTAATTATAATTAAATAATCCTTAATTATATTTTTAAATAATTAATTAATAATTATTGTATTTTAAAATAATTAATCCTTAATTATTTGGATTAACTACAATTTATTACAATTATTTATAAATTAATATTACTTACTCGATTAGATCGATTATTTACAAATAATCAATCGATACAATTAACTGATACGCTATTTATCGAATAAATAATTATTACTCGCACCATAATCTAATTCAACGATCAACTACTCGTATAAATACGAGCTACTCGCATTTCTCGTATAAGTATCGAACTATTATTATTATTATGATTATAACTTATACGATTAATTAATTAATTAATTATCTGTATATAATTATTCGATACGAATAGTCATTACGACACTCTTCGAATAAATAAATTATCGCTCGAATAATAATTCTAATTAACGAATCCATACTCTTATAGATACGAGTTACTCGCAATATTCAACTAATTAACGAATTTTTATTCATATTATTCAATCATTTTTAATCCTTATTTATTAATTAATTACCTAATTATTAAGTAATAGATAAATAAATAAATAATTAGATAAATAATTAAATAAATAATTAAATTCAAATTTCTAAATTAATGAAATAATTTAGAAATTAATTATACAAATTTTCAGAATTTTAAACCGATTTTTAATTGATTTTTAGAATTTATAAAAACTAATTTTGATTTACTAAAATATAAATAAATAATTAATAATTCAAAAACATAATCAGGGAATTGGTTTTCAGGTTTTGGGGATCAAACCCGAGTCGATTTCCGGGTTGGAACCGGGTCGAACCCGGGTCGTGAAGAACACGTCGGCTGCCTGGACAGAACCCGACGCCGGCGGGGAAATTTCCGGTGAGTGCAATCGATTAAATCACAGCGTTTTGGTCATGTTTCCTCCACGAGTTTCGTTCCACAATCAACCACAATTGCTTCCCCACCTTCCTCCTTCTCCTTTCATCGTCCTCGACGTCGGAAACCCATGAACACGGCGGTGGCGGCGACGTTTCCGGCGAGCTCGAAACCAACACCAAATCCTACGAAACTGGTGTCGTTCGATCCTATATTCGACGATCTACAAGCTTTTGACAACGAAATCATCAAACAAACAACACATCAAGCAACCCGAATTCGAATACTAAACCCGAAAATACGAAATTAAAATCGAGCAATTCAACAACAAAAACGATTACATAATCAAAAACTACGAATCACAAGCTTCAATTTGACTACTTACATGTTCGATTTAGTCAACAGAATCACCTTCAAAATCCGGTTTGATTCTCTGCCCTGTTCTTCACCAACAAACCCTAGTTCTTAATTTTCTGAATTTTTATGATTAATTAACTAATTAATTAATAAAAATTAGGCTATTTATATTATGGAAAATAATGCCCCTAAATAAAATTAAGGGGCTAATTACACATCTAATAAAAATATTTGGCCCCAATATTTATAATTTTTGGTATTAATTATGAATTTTTAAATATCCAATAAATACAAAATAAATGTTAAAAATTCCAAAAAATTATGAATATTACAAAAATGGAAAGAAAAATGATGTATGATAATTTCATGATCATATAAAAATAAAAATGTGATTTTTGTGGGGTTTTTGGTACCCAAAGGGGTCCGGAAAAGTCATTTTTCGCGAAAAAGGTAAATTTGTAAAACGTCTAGGGGTTCAGAATAGCGATATGGTATTGGTTGTTTTTGGCAAAATAGGGCCAATGATTTTGTTTGAAATACGGGCTTTTAAAACACTGTTTGAGCTGTACGGGGTTTAGTATAAAACATATAACTTATGATAAAACACTCAATAAATATCCAAAACACGTTCGGATCAAAACAGACAACACGTAGCACATAGCAATTAGGGTTTTACGACTCCACACATTTAATCACATAATAATACATATAATTTATCTTTATTATAATATAATACAAGCGTAATTTCTCGGTCGTTACATCGCACCGCTGTACTCTATACTTTTCAGCCTTACATGTGCATGATGGCCTAGTTTTGCAATTAGTTCAGAAGCTAGAACACAAGTAAAAACCGCCTAAACAAGAAATGTTAAAAATTTAGAGAAAAAGCCACATAATGTAGATAGGCCTCGCTAAGAAAGGTTATCACCCAATAACAACTGTGATAGTCGCCAAAGCAGGGGGCCCACTAAAAGGTTACCAAACCATGAAGAAGATCGGGCTTGTAGCACAAATAAGGGGCCTTGTGGAGTGAGACAAACAAACCATAAAGACCTTGTTGGTCATCCAAATAGGGGGTCTTCGTTGAGAGAGACCGTCACTCCATAAAGAAGAGGCGTCATGTTAAGTGCATCGCAGGAAGATGCATCCAACGAGGGGGCATTTCACGTAGAGGCATCTCATGCAGACCGACCCGCTAAGGAACTCATGTAGAGGCATCTCACGTAGAGGCATCTCCATAGAGGCATCTTATGCAGAGCGACCCCCTAAGGTGCTCACGTAGAGGCATCCCACAAGGGGGCATCTCATGTAGAGAGGCACGCTAAGACACTCACGGAGAGGCATCCCACGAGGGGGCATCTCACGGTAGAGGTATCTCATGCAGAGAGGCCCGCTAAGGCGCTCACACAGAGGCATCTCATATAGAGGCATCTACGTAGAGGCATCCCATGCAGAGCGACCCTCTAAGGTGCTCACGGAGAGGCATCCCACGAGGGGGCATCTCATATAGAGGCATCTCATGCAGAGAGCCCTGTTAAGGCACTCACGCAGAGGCATCCCACAAGGGAGCATCTCACATAGAGGCATCTCATGGAGAGGCATCTCAAGAAGGGACATGCAAGAGACTTCCGTCCCTGATGAAAGATCATATTGATGGTTGTCCCAAGGTCGACAACCTAATTAGATAAACGACCACCCCTTACGGAACAACTTACTTCAGATGAGGTTGAATTATGGTGAACAACGCTCAAGTACCAGGGGACCTCTTGCCTAAGAGGTTCAGGGTCGTGCGCCCCTTTATCTCAGGCTAGTGGTCTCCCGGTTATCCTTATCTTTGCCTCTTGGATAGCTGCTAGCTCCGTTTTATGAAATCGAGACATCTTTCTCCCATAGATGTCAAACCCCCTCCTTCTAGCACCAAATATTGTTGGGAGAAATTCGTAACAACATGAATTCAGAGGTTTCTGGAATTATAGAGCAAATTACGTTAATTTGAAGTTGTTATCACGAAGAACGCGAAGAACACGGGATGAAAATTGATGAATATTATAGCTGATCTTGTTTGATGATTCATAGAATGCCATAGGATATTCTCTCTTATTTCAAACTGTTGATCATCCATAAACAAGAGGCCTGCGTACCCTTTTATAGGGGTTCAAGCTACACATAGTTCTTGGAGAACAAGTTACCTAGACGGGATAGGGTTTGGCCCGGTCCATCAAAGCCCAGGTTCGTTGACCGTTGGATAGTTCATAATAAGCCCATATTATTCCATGGTCCAAGCCCAATTAGGCTGTAATAGGCTTGTCATAGCATTAGGAGAAGATATCTCGTTAGTGAGGCACAAGAACACCTAGATCCCTCATATGCGGCCCCTTAGAGTGGTCATGTGATGTGGACCCAGAAATATGTAAGTAGTGTTGACCTCGATGCGGCCCTTCCAAGTGTGATATAGTGTTGCAAGGACTCTATGATGTGCCCCGTGGAATCATATATTCATAAGTTGTTGTAATTAATTTTCTGTTCAGTTTGCACCTGAGTTTATACTACCACTGGTCTTTTCAAGTCTCTTTATAATATGGGGAGAAGACTCATCTCTTATTGAGAGGTGGGCAGGACTCCCTTTTGATAATATGTGGACATGCTGCCTCTCATGGTGATATGGTGGTAGGCCACCCCTCCTATTAATATAAGGACATGCATGATATTAGAGAGGACTCCCCTCTTAATAGTATGGGAACATGACTCCTCTCTTGTTGAGAGGTGGACATCACTCATGTCTTGTTGAGAGGTGGAAAAGACTCCCTTCCCGATGAAGAGGTGGAGAGGACTCCAGTCTTGTTGAGAGGTGGACATGACTCCCTTCCCGATGGAGAGGTGGACATGACCCTCTTCATGCTGGAGAGGCAAACAGGACTCACCTCATGGTAAGAGGAGGGCAGGACTCACCTTCTAGTAAGAGGTGGGCATGTGTCACCTCCTAGTTATAGCTGGGCATGTGTCATCTTCTAGAAGAGGTGGACATGACTATCCTTATTTATATATTCTCACGTGTCATCCAATGAAGTCTTGGTCAATATGCGGTACACGTTCTTGTTCCATATACAAATTACGAAATCTCCTCTATATTCTTGGACTTGTTTATTAAGCCAAATATTATTAATAATTCAAGTAATGGCTCTGTTTAAAGCCCATGTCCATATTTGGGCATAACAACATAACAGTAATAAAATATAAAATTAGTTATATAAGAAAATTTATTTTATGTATGTAGATTATCGAGTTAAGTTTAACAAATTTATTAGCCAAACGTAACATATAATTAAGAAAGAGTGTTAAACCATATAAAATTCACATTAATATTTTAGAGTGATTGTTTACTTAGAACCGCATAAGAGCAATTAGTGGTTCTCACATGTTAGGTTTAAAGATGTGTTTCGATTTTTTTTCGTCCTTTTTTTGAATTAATTTTGGACTTTTTATCTTTAATAATTTTAAGTTTTAATTATATGTTATGTTTTTTTATTGGTTGGATTTTGAGATACGTCGATAGAAATCCCATTCCGGATGTAACAAATTGCCCTATTTTTTATAATCAACGCTAGTACTAGAAATTAGTCTACCATACATGTTTAGAATTGCTCAATTTCAGCTCAAACAGGGATTAAACACATTTTCAATTCTAACGATTGTTTGGGAGATTCAAATTAATGATCATATCTTCAGAATGATGGTGAAAACGAGAAAGTGGTATGCATGGTACATTCACATTTCATTAAAATCATAACGCAAGTTTCAACTATTACTCCCTTGTTTTATTAAAAAAACTACTACTCCCTTTATTTTTTATATATCATCTTCGTCCTTCTCTACAGTTACAGAAATTGGTTGGTTTTTCAAAAATTGCCGATAAATCACTGTTAAATTGGATAAAAAATATTTGGCCGATTCGTCAAATCTTTGAAAAATCACATGTAAATAATCTGATTTTTTAAAAATCACCCTATAAATCACAAATCAGTATTTCAACCTATTAGTTTCGATTTCTGAAATTTGTAAACATGGTCTTAACGTACTAATATTTAAATTTTTTTTAACTTATATTTTAAGGTATATACCATTTTCTTTTATTCTTATATTTATAATCATTAATCTTAACATCTAAATAACCTTTAAAAAAAAAGAATTACTCCTTCGGTCTCATTTATTTATATACAGTTTTTTAATTGCTTAGTACGCATTTTAAGGTGAATATAAAGTATAAACTACACTCATAGTTTATTATTAAACTTTTCTTTTTTTAAATAAAACTTTAAATATTAAATTTTAATTTAGAAGGAAAAAAAGAGTTGATAAAACTATATTTTAAAGATGCGCTAAATACGTTCCGATCCCCCGTCCCCAATGTATACAAGCTAGGGGGACAGAAGGAGTATCGGTTTAGTTTTATATTCATGTTCTTAATTTATTATATTATAAAATTTACTTTTTAATAAAAATAATTTACTTATAAGTTATAATTTACCAAACACATTATCAACTTATAAGTAACTTATATGTAAAATTATCCAAATACGTAAATAACTTATAAGTCACGATGTTCATATTACTCATATGACACTTTTTAACTTAAACTCGTAAGTTATATTTTTAAAAACCGATATCAACATATATCAAGTCACTAGTCAGCAAACCCTGGACTAACCACCTTCCAAAAGCGTCTTCTTTGCTTTCTCCAATTACGCGGCTAAATAGCACAAGCTAATCCTCACTAGAAGATTAAATTTAAAAAAACAGGCAAGTATGAGCGAAAGAAATGCTCAGCAAGTTCATTATAGCATATATATGGTCTTTTGATATAAAACCGACATCTGTAATAGAGCAGAACATTTAAAATCATAATTGATGAATTAAAAAATTTGTTAAGGAATCCCAGAATTGGTTCCCTGAATGTATTCTAAACCATTTTGATATTTTTGAGCAAAAATGCTTCAGCAATACTTTAAATCTCGATGAAAATAAAACTCGTACAACAGTGTTTACATGATTATCGTAAACAACAATATGAAACAGTGATTAGAGACTGAATCATAAACTCATTCAAAACCCAACTCTTGAAATTAATACTCATTTTGATATCATATCAAATTAGATATTAATACAAACTTTGATGCTAACAACAGCTTTCGCTGAGGACTCTGTGTACCCGCCTCCGGACACTCCTGACACTCCACCCCATGAGGGTGATGACCCTGATTCTGAGTAGGTATGCCTGATTCCTTACTATTACCTTCACTGAGGATAGTGGATATTTTAAGTTTGGGGGTGGTAGTTAAGGAATATAGTTTATGTGTGAGTCTCATATAGTTTGCATATTCATGCTAGTTTAGTCATATAGTTGCATATTTACCATGTAGTATTTTTTTATGTTGCATACAGTTTCATTCATTTGCATTTTATCATGATCCCTTAAGTTTATTTTACCGATTGATTTGTGATATTGATGCTAGTGTAGTGATATCGTATAGAGTGATGTTAAGTCTTATTGAGTTGATTTGCATGCTATAAGCAATAAAATTTCACTAAGTCTTATAGGTTGCTTGAGTGCTAGATTATGATCATGTCTAATTTATTTGTTGAGGTTTAATCGCTTGTTTATATTTAGAATTTAGGGTATTCTCTTAATGACAAAATAACATGGATATTTAAAAATTGGAGAAAGAAAATTTTGGATTTCATTGCTAGTTGTTGTGGCTAGGTGTCAAATGGCTAGTAGCTGGTTCATGTTTATATGAGTAGTCTAGGATTGAAAGAGATGGAGCAAAACACACTCGTTCAGAAATCATGGGAAAAAAGAAAGAAAAAAAAGACAAAAAAGGAAAAAAAATCATGTGTTGATGCATAATTGATCACGAGTGGGCTCATTAATACTCGAGTTGTTAAGTTCTTAGGGGACTTTATGCCTAGTGACCTTAGGCTTTTATAGTCTGGGATCCACTAACATAACGCTCGCTACATGGATATTATTGCATAAGTCTTTTGTGGACCTCAGTCATTGCACGGTCAAATAAGCATATTTATGTTGTTATGTGTTATGAATAAAAGCATGAATTTGAGTAATAACTCCAATAAAAATTGAAGTGTTGTCAGTCATTTTGAGTTTAGCATTTATTCTATTTATAACCTTATGATTGCCTTGGTGAGTAGTGAGTCATGATTATTGATCTAGTTGCGATAATATATCTTTTAAGCATCTGCACACACACACACATTTCTAGCTTGTATTTTGATTTGTGGAATTTGATTGATCTTTGTGCGAATAACTGCATTTATTGAGATGTTGCTCATCGGTTGGTTTAGTTATTCTGAGGGGATCATTGCATTCACATAGTTGTATTCGTGCATGTTTATTTCTCGATCTTTGATTCTATTTATGCTTGAGGACAAGCATCAATTCAAGTTTGGGGGTGTGTTAAGTGGCATTTATGTCCTCTTAGAACGTCCTATAAAGGCTTGGAATGGTGTTTTGTACTCAAGTTATTTGTGTTTTTGATATGTTTTGTAGTGTTTTTGCATTTCAGGCATACTTGGAAGAATCAGGAGGTTTAGCATTGCAATGATGCTAGAATGGTGTTAAGAATGTGTCCTGAATAAAAGCTCATGGATCGCCATCTCAAACCAACCAGAAAAACAAGTAGAAGAACTTTTTCCAGAATGTCAGTGCGCCCGCGCTATGCTACCGCGCGCCCGCACCAAAGAGGCAGAAGGACAGCGCACACGCGCTGATGAAGCGCGCGACCGCGCCAGGTCGAGATTTCAAAATCCTATTTCAAGTACAAGAGTGATTTTCTGGACTTCTCTTCTGATGGGGCTGCTATATAAAGACAACTTGAAGATGTTTTTCATAACGGAGTTAAGGAGAAGACATCGAGAAGACCTAGGAGGACAAATACAACCAAGGCAAAGAGGATCTAATTTATTCTTGTGATTCTTTGTTTTAAGTTGTAATCTTGGATGCTAGTTTTCTTATTTTGTTGTACCTATACTCTTGTTTAACGTACTTGATTATTATTCGTATTATAAAGACTTAGTTTATTATACCATACTTTCATCGGAACCCACGGTGATGATGAGTTCGGTTATGGGCTAATCGTTATCGTGGGGTTCTAACGGATTTACTTATGGATTTCTTTAGTTAATTTATTTCAATACCTTTGTGGCGCCCTTCCCTCCAAACCCGGGTCAGAAGTTTGGGGTCCACACACACACACCTTGTTTGTAACCTGCTTATAACAATGATAAAGATAATAATAATATGCAGTGACCCTATTTACCAACTACCACGGACCGCAACAGGTTAAAGTATGTACACAAGCCACACACACACACTTATATTACAAACGTCCAAATCCCAACTATTCAAACTTATAACCGAATATTAAACATTATTACAAACTTCATAAACTTAAACTATTCCAAAAGCTGTCAGCTAGCTAAACTCGATCAACCTGGACCCCTAGCTCTCGCACTGGATTGGGGATCCTTGCTACCAACTGGTTCCTTTTTAACTGGAAAAGAACATAAACAACATCGCACAAATGAGCTAACTAGCTCAGCAAGTCACATTGATAAAACTGAGAATAAGATCATCAAGTGAAAAGAGTTACGGTATCAAGTGAGCAATGATTAATGATTTAGAATTGGATATTATATTTTTATTTTAAAAACCAAGGTTAGGCTGCTGATTAGTCACGCACTAACCCCGAGCAAGGCACACGGCTCTGCTCTAATTACTGGATCCAAGGCACACATTGGCCTAACCTGACCATTAATCTGGTCTGACCACGAATCTGGTCCATAATTTTGTAAAACAATCCAATTCTAACATAATAACAGAATAAATAATGTAAATCAGTAAACAAAATCACACGCAACATTGGATGCCCAATAATTAGATGGTTCCAATTTTCACAAATGAAATATAGCTATCAAATGGTGAAAGAAATGGATAACAAAAGAATCAAAGTTCCAAGGTTATAAGGATTTGGTCTTTCAGAGCCTAAGGTACTATGGTTTGAATATGTAAGCAATCTGATTTAGTGTTTGGTATTTAGTTTGCATGTATTTGTGGAGTAGTATCGTATATATGTGGTTCATATTCGGGAATTTAACAATTAATGGTTCAGAAAGAATAAGGTTTACGGCTCAAAGATCAATAACTGGAATCAAGATTTAGGGTTCAGTGCTTCAAAGCACTTGCAATATAGGACTATCAATAAACTACAATATATCTTGAGAAAGTTCAGAACATTTACCTGGTACTAGCTAGCTATACTTTACCAATTTCCAATCACAATCTCCTACTCCTCGACTATCTGTTTCCCTTTCCTACGCCTTTCCTCTTCTGCTCACATAACATAAGTATCTATCAATACTCAACTCATACGATTCTGTTTGGTATATACTTCTATCTACCCTTCATTTTACCAAAATCCGACTAACAGATTGAAAGTTATGCTAAAAACAAGTAAACACTGAATATATAGACCGACAGTCAAACAAACAAGTCACATATAGCACATAGCATGTCATACAATCAATGAAATTTTATTTATAAGGAAGTCTCAGGTGATAAACAGTCTTTCGGGTATTTAATATGATTTTTAAAACATTTTTCGGAGTCAAAACGGGTCGTTGGGTCAATTTTAAAGCAATAGACAGGGTTCGGTTGGCCAAATCTGGCTTCATAATAATTTTCTAATAATTATCGAGCCTTGAAAACAATTTAAAATAATATTTTAAAACTCGAAACTATTTTTCGGAATTTTTAAATCATAAATAAATAATTAACTCTAATTAAATAAATAATTAAAATCAATTAATAATTAATTAAATCAATTAATCAATTATTTTTCAAATTAATTGACCAATTAACTAATTAATTATTAACTAAAATTAATTAATAATTTAATTCAGATTTATTTTTGAATTTAAAAATAATTTTTGGAATTAAAATAATAATTTTTGGAATTTTCAGTAATTAAAAATGAATTTTTATAATTAAAATAAATAGAAAATATGATTTTTAAATATTTTATAAACAGGAATACTATTTCTGCAACTTCTGGAAACTACAGGGACTAAACTTTATCTTCTTCAATAATTCAGAGACTAAACTGTAATTTGGCAGTTCAGTCGCCGAAAAATTACGGGGATCGCCGGAGAATACGTTTCCGGCATCCTCATACCATCATCTCCTCCAGATATGATCTACAACTCACAAGGAACACAACCCAACAATCAATTCATCCTAATAACCCCAAACGTGGCCGGAAAATGGCCAAGAAACTCACCGGTTTCCGGTGACTCGACGAAAACTTCAAATGACAACTCCCTTCAAACCAGGGATCGTCTGTTAACAAGCTATACACCAATCGATTGCAAATTTCAAGAGGAACAAAACCCACCCATCTAGAACATCTAATAACCTCTGGAACAAAAAGCCTTAAATTTCAATTAAGAACATTCATACGGGTTATAAACCCTAATTTCAAAATTCGAAAATCAAACTCAATTTTGAACATGTTATTGAACTCCATATCAGTCATATGACATATCAAAATCATCAGGAAAACAAGCTCTATAACATGCAAGCATCAAATCATTCAAACAATCATCCGTACAAAAATTCATATTTTTAATCAAAATAATTCAAAAATAAATAAAAATATATAAAATCAACCTTTGATTCTGCAGTTCTGAAACTTGTATAATCTGATAGTACTCTTCAAACCCTTCGTTTTGATTACTAGATCTTTCCAAACAAAGATCAATAACACCTTCAAAAGCTGATTTGATTTTCAGAAGATTTTATGAATATATGAATTTTCTCTGTAAAATTCTATAATTACTGTTTGTAAATGATTTTTGGTATGAAATAAAATACGGTAAAGGCTATTTATAATTACGGAAAATTAGTATCCCGTTGGATCATTCCGGATATAAAATCAGTACGTTTATTTATAAAAACAGATCCAAACGATACCTTTGTTGTTGTCTCCAAAGGTCACCAAAGGGCCAGCCATCTCCTAAAACTATGATAACAGGGCTTTATCACATGTCATGTGCCTGGAGCATCCATTGTCAATGATCCACATGAATTTATTCTTCTTGCCTTGCACACAATGAGGTTTAAGTGTTTTTAGCTACCCAAGCAGTGTTGGCACATTCTTCTTCTGACAGAGTTAGCAGGAGTAGAACTTGAACAATCAAAATAGACATCTTTCTTAGTTTGATTAACATTTTCTTATCTGATCACAGATCTAAAATTAACTTCTTTTAGATCTTTTCTTAACTTATGACAGCTAGTCAAAACTTTCATGTTGCATGGAATACAATCAAACTTGTTATAGAAAGAGTGGGAGTCATCTGCTTGAGCATCATTGTACTTGCAGGCTCCATACTTTGACTCACTAACAATCTTTTTACAAATATGAGTTAAATGATTTGTTGAGCCACATCTTTGACACTGTTTTCTGGGAGCATCTGCAACATAATCATAGTTGTTGCTTTTGTTAACACCTATCTTTTCATTTTTATTCTTTTTTTCTTTCATGTGTTTCATTTTTTGTTTCAGTTACTAGTATTTTAATGACTGGACTAGGCTCAGACTTTTTCACACTATCAGTGTTGATTGTTGATTTGGCATTTTTCTTTTCTTCATCTTCATCTGCAATTTCTTACTTGATGATGAGCTCCTCTTCATTGAAATTCACCTCACAGACTTTGAACAAGGATGCATTCACCTTTTGAAACACAACAGGAAATTCTTTGTTTACACTTTCCTTGTTTTTGTCAATTTGACATTTCTTATGAGATGAACCGGCCTCATAGTCCAGTCCAATTGCTATGTTAACACAGGGTTTGTCCTTCTCATGGTATTGACAAACAAGCTGAAAGGCATTTTTAAATGACTAATTCTCATGTTTAATTTTCTCAATTTTATCTCTCAATATAGCTTCTACTTCCTCTGAACATTTTAGCTTATTTTTTAAGATATTCATTTTTTCCTGACTGACTCTAGGATTACAAGCTGCAACTCTAGTTCTTGTTTCTCAATTTTAAAATTTTCATTCACTTTTAATAGCCTACTCATTTCCTAAGTAGCATCCACCATGATTGTGTGAATGTGAAACATTTCTACACTCTTCTTTTCAACAGTTTCCTTATATTATGAAGCATTTAAATCAATGGTGGTTATGATAGGTACCTCAAATTTTGATGCAGATGACTCTCCTTCCTCCAAGGCCATGAAAGCATAATTTCATATTCTTCACCATCATCTTCATCATTGTCATCCCAACTCTTTCCCTTATCAGTATAAGATTTTCCTTTTTTGCTTCTTCAGAAGTGCTTCATACCTAGCTTCAAGCTCCAAATATGCCTTATCTTTCTTAACCTTCTTTTCCTTTCTGCATTATGTGTCAAAGTGACCAAGTTCATCACAATTGTAGCATCTAATCTTAGATCTGTCCACATGTCCTAATTTATAACCACCTTTGCAATTTGCATTTGTCTGTGTTTTTCCTTTCAAGTTATTATTGTAGGATGTTTGACCTTTACCCTTGAAGTGCCTAAGCTTCTTGACTCTTATATTTGAAAACTTCCTTGCCAGGTAGGCCACCAACTCATCAAGAGTGTAATACTCTTACTCATCCTCTTCTAACTCCAGAATGACTTATTTTTTAGGCTCCTGGTTCTTCTGCTCAACATGTTGCATAACTTGAGTATGTGATTCAGTTTCATCTTCAGTTATTTTTTTGTCATTATGTTGTATAAAACATGCATGTACCTCAACAAGACTAAGTCATATTAACAACCCTAAGTAAGTTGTATTGTCATCTTAGTTTGTATTTGTACTTGTAACATTTTAAAGTCTGTAAAAATACAAAGGATCAGACTAGAGTCTTTTTCCTGAAACAACATCAAGCCTTAGATTCTATCTGGAAGAAGATCAAGATGATCATGCCTCAGAAAAATTTTGAAGAAGCTTGGAGTTGAATAAATCTGTTTGGATAAAAATACTCTAAGTCAAGATCTCTACAAGTCACAAATTTAGTGTTATAGAGAAGTCATTCGAGAACTCCAAAAGACTTATCGAGAAGTCAGGAAAGCTATTAGAGAACTCAGAGAGATATCGAAAAGTCAAGAAGACATGAAGGTTGGAGATATCGACAAGTCATTTCTTCACTAGAGAACTCAGAGTTATCGACAAGTCTACATTCACTAGAGAACTCTGAGTTATCGATAAGTCAAAGTCCACTAAAGAACTCAGAATATCGATAAGTCAAAATTCACTAGAGAACTCTAAGTTGTCGACAAGTCAAAGTGAAGACATGATGCTGAGAGATCTCGGCAAGCTAAAGTTTCATTCAAGAACTTAGAGACCTCTATAAGTCTAATTTACCAGAACATTAGAGATCTCGATAAGTCATTATACTTATCGAGATGTCAAGATCTCTATATGCCTAATTGGAGATCTCGAGTAAAATTCTCAAAGTACAAAATCACAGGCCAGTTCAATATTCAAGATTAACAATCAACAAACAATCCAAACAGCTGGATTGACAAGTCTACAAAAAGCAGCTTGAAGAATGTGCAAGATCAATGGTGAAGATTAACTGACACAGGAAGATTAAAATTATCACAGGATGCTAAAGATATGCTAAGCCATAAATGGAAGATCTACTTTTCTATAAATAGAAATGACAAGTTACAGTTTAGAAAAGCTAATAGCATGTCTTATTGTACACTGTGTAAACATGCAGTTAACTGAATTATAAAGTTAACACTGGTCCTTCAGTCAGAAGTAACAATTTAAAAAGAAATCTTGTAATTCTCTCAAGAAGAAGTTAAGCTCTTTATCAACAAAAATCCTACAAATTTTGTAGGAAAACATTCTTAATTTTAATATAAAATTAAGTGAGTTTTGAAGATTTGTGTTCTTTATTTTCTGCAAGCTTAATTTCTGCATGAACACATTTTACTACAAGATTTAATTTACTTTGTTCAACCATAAACATTCAAGAAAAGCCTAAAAACATCTAAAACACATTCACCCCCTATGTGTGTTATTCATTTCCTAACAAGTGGTATCAGAGCAAAATCTGAAAGTAAACAAATTCAAGAGATTAGAAGAATGAATACACAGAAAATCAGTAGCATCAAAATTCCTACATTTGACAAAGCTAACTACACTCTTTGAAAAAAGAAAATGATGCTGTTTATCAGGATGGCCAATCCACTCTACATTCAGATCCTCAAGAATTGGCCTTTCACTCCTATGGTTAGAGTTGAGGAATCTACAGATGGAGATATGGTTATTCCAGCTCATTATGCTCCCAAGGACCCTGCATAATACTCTGAGCCTGAGAAAGAGAAAGTCTCCCTGGATAGTGGCTTGCAGTTAATCTTAATTGAGTCACTTGACAAGGTAATGTATAACAACATTGTCAACTGTGACACTGCAAAACAGATCTGGGAAAAGATAGAGATATTGTATGAGGGAACTGAAGAATTTAGGTCAAACCAAAGAAGAATACTGATTTCACAGTATGAGGGTTTTATGGCAAAGTCAAAGGAAAAAATTACTGATGTGTTTGAAAGATTCAATAGGCTGATAAATGACTTGCAACTTCATGACAAATACTATGAAGCTGAAAAAGTGAACCTAAAGTTCTTGCTTACTCTCCCTGATCATTTGGAACATAAAATCTAAGCAATCAGGGAAGGGAGAGACTTGAGCAGAATAACACTGGAAGTTCTATATGGAATTCTCAAAACATATGAACTAGAAATGATTCAAAGGAAATCATTGAGATCTGGTCAAGGACATGTTGTGGATGGCTCAAGTGCTTTAATTATAAATGAAAGCCAAACATCTAATGATGAACCAAGATCTAAAACTCCAGTTGCCTCAACAAGTGAGCAAAGAACAAATGATTCACAGGAACAAGTTATTCTGGAATTGAAAAAAGATGAGTTCTACACTCTTGAAGAACTGGATGAGCTAGATCAGTCAATGGCCTATTTGGCTAGAAAATTCTCTAATATTAGAGTAAAGAAGCCACGATACTTCAAGAGTAAAGGGCAGTCTTTCAACAAAGACAACAGCTGGAAAGAAAAAGGGAAGTACAATTATGATAGTAAGAATGGCTACAAAATTGGATCTGTTGACAGATCTAATATAAGGTGCTTCAATTGTGATGAACTAGGCCACTTTGCTATAGAATGCAGGAAACAGAAGAAGGAAAAGAAAGACAAAGCTTATCTTGAAATGGAAGCAAAGTATGAAGCTCTTCCGAAAAGCAGCAAAGCAAAGCTTACATTGCAGAGGGAAAGAGTTGGGATGATTCAGATAATGATGAAGATGAGGAAGTTGGAAACTATGCTCTAATGGCTTTGGAGCAAGGTGAATCATCCTCATCAAAATCACAAGTACCAACTTTTACCACCATTGATTTAAATGTGAATCAATATAAGGAAACTGTTGAAAAGATGAGCACGGAAATGTTTCACATCCACACAAGCATGGTTGATGCTAATGAAGAAGTTAGTAGGTTAACAAAGATAAATGAGAGGCTTGAAAGTGAGAAGCAAGAAACTGAATTGTTGTTGGTGGAGCTTGAAGCTTTAAAACAAGAAAATTCATATCTAAAGAACAAGCTCAAGTGTGAAAATAAAATTGAAGCAGTGCTAAGGGAGAAGCTGGAAAAGAATGGAGTGAACATGAAATCTTTCATAAATGCATCTGAACTGGTCGGACAGTACCATGAGAAAAATAAGCCATGTACAAACATTGTTATTGGCCTTGACTATGATGCTATGAATGACAAAAAGAAGACTGTAGGTGACAAAGGGAAAGCAAAGAAAACTGAAAATGCTCCAACCTTTTGAAAGAGGTTAATGCACCTATATTCAAAGCATGTGAAGTCAACTTCAATGAAGAAGAATTGATTATCAAGCAAGAAATTTCTGATGAGGACAAAGAGAAGAAAACTGAAGAATCAACTCAGTTTTTCAATACTGAAGAGAAGCTCATGGACAAACAAAGTTCCAAGACACCTGCTAAAGAAACCAAAACTGAAGATACAAGAAGAAAAGAAAAATCGAAATGGTAAAATAGGGATAAACAAAAGCAACAATTTTTCTTATGTTGTAGATGCTCCAAGAAAGAAATGTGAAAAATGTGGCTCTATGAATCAGCTAACTCACCTTTGTAAAAAGGTAGTTAGCAAGCCAACTGAAGGAGCCTGCAAATACAATGAAGCAAATGCAAGTGATCCCTACTCCTTCCGTGACAAGTTTGAAAGCATTCCTTGTAACTTAAAAGTGATGAAAAGTTGTCACAAACTGAGAGTAGATCTCAAAGAAACAAAAATTGGGTCTACAACAGAAAGGGAAAATGCTCAACAGTCAATGAATTCTATTTTATCTAAAACTACTCATTCTACTTCTGCTAAATCAGTTAACAAGAAGAAAGTACCCAACACTGCTTGGGTTGCTAAACACACTTAAAACTCATTGTGTGCTGGCCTGGTGAAGTTGCTCTGAAAGGAGAAAGGAAAGAAAGCTTGTTTGTTACAGACTTGGACTTAACAAATAAGGATGACATTTGTTACTTCTATACTAAGGCATTAGAAGAATAATGCAAGCTTTGGCATAAAAAGCTGTCTCACTTGAATTTCAAGGCAATTAACACCTTGGTCAAAAAAGAGTTAATAAGTGACATGCCCAAACTGGAATTTGCTCAACTTGAAGTCTGTGAAGCTTGTCAGAAAAGAAAAATGAAAAGACCAAGTCACAAGTCAAAAACTGTGAATTCTATAAGTGCACCATTCCAGCTCCTTCACATGAACTTGTTTGGGATAGTAAATGTCTTATCTATTTCAAGGAACAAATATGCACTTGTGATGGTGGATGATTTCTCAAGATACACTTGGGTAGAGTTCATGTACTCTAAAGATGAAACTCCACACATCATAATTAAGAACATCAAGAAGATAGAAAAATAGGCTGAAAATTACAACTGTGTAAAAAGATTGAGAAGTGATAATGGAACAGGATTCAGAAATGCTATATTGAGTGAATTTTGTAAAAGCAAAGGCATTATTCAAGAATTCTCAGCTGCTAAAACACCTCAATAAAATGGAGTAGTTGAAAGAAAGAACAGAACGTTAGTTGAAGTTGCTAGAACAATGCTGCAAGATGTCAAGTTGCCAACAAGTTTCTGGGAAGTGGATGTTAACACTGCATGTTACACTCAGAACATATATCTCATTAACAAGGCAAAAGGCAAATCACCTTATTCAATCATGTCTAAAAGAAAGCCTATTGTAAAGCATCTTCATGTTTTTGGAAGCAAGTGTTATATTTTGAAAGACAACTCTGAATATGTGGGAAAATTTGGCTTAAAAGTCTTTGAAGCAATTTTTCTGGGATATTCACTGGAAAGAACAGCCTACAAAGTCTATGTGATTAATCAAAAGAATATTATGGAGAGCACATATGTGACTTTTGATTATGACAAGTGTCCATGCTTGGAATGCCTTAATGATAATGAAGCTGAAGCCCTTGATTTTGAAAACTTCAACATTTGATGGCTGTAAAGAGGATTTTCAAATATTTAAAGGAAACTCCAAACTTGGGATTATGGTATCCAAAGGGAACTGGTTTTGAAGTTGTTGGTTACATAGATGCAGATTTTGCTGGATGCAGGGTTTACATGAAGAGTACTAGTGGAAGCTGTCAATTTCTTGGACAAGGACTTGTATCCTGGTATAGCAAGAAATAACAATCTGTATCAACTTCTACAGCTGAGGCTAAATACATAGCTGCAGGAAGTTGTTGTGCTCAAGTGCTTTGGATTAGAAATCAGCTAATGGACTATGACCTAGTGTTACACAAAATTCCTATCATGTGTGACAATACTAGTGTTATATCTATTATAGCTAATCCAGTTAATCATTCTAGGACAAAGCACATTGATGTAAGGTACCATTTTATTAGAGAACATGCTACTAATGGTACCATTGAGTTCATTTTTGTTCCAACGGAAAAACAATTAGCTGACATTTTTACTAGACCTTTAGATGAAGCAACTTTCACTAGACTTGTAGGTAAAATTGGAATGCTTAATTCTTCATCCTAAGGCAAGAACTCAGCTAATATTTTGCAGCAGATTAATTTCCAGTAAATCAAAATTAATTTGATTTAATTGGAAATTAACTGAAATATGAACTATAAATATTTCAGAAATCTCTGCATATTTATTTTTCAAAAATTCAAAATTTAACTTGGAATTTTTCAAATTCTAAGTAAACTGCTCAGTTGTTAATTTACATTCTTAATATGTAAAATTAACACAAGGCAGAATTATAAAAATTAAAAGTATATAGAGAACTGAGTTCTCGATAAGTCTAATTGACTTTTCGACAAGTCATTTTAGGACATCTCGAGTGAGTTCTCGACAAGTCAATTCACTGACTTCTCGAGTGACTTCTCGATAGACTTAAAAATGACTTATCCATAAGTTTTTGTAGAGTTCTCTAGTAGTGTTAATTCATAGAGTTCTCTACAAGTACAATTCTTGAATTACCAATAACTCAGAACTGAAATAACTTAACTTAATAAATTATTTTGGTAAAATACTTTTGGAAAATTTATTCTAATTTTTATTTTGAATTTATTCAAATAAAAGTTGGAATTAATTCAATCCATTTTTGGACAAACTAGGTATTTATTTGACATCTCGATAAGTCAATTTTTAGTTCTCTATAAGAGTAATTCAAAATTACTTCTCGATATGTATTTCATTTCTTAAATTGACTTCTCGATAGTCAAACTCCAAACATCTATTTTTGAGTTCTCGATAAGTCATTTACTTTTCCTATAAATACCCAGACTTCTCGATACATATATTTACTTACAACTTTCGAGATCTGAAGTGACCTAGCTTACAATCCAAAACCGATCTCTCTCTAGTTTTTTCTTCTTTCTCACAAATCTCTTTTACCCACTAAACTTCATAATCATATCAATGGCAACCAACAATCTTGTACCCTTTATTCCCAAGGAAACCAACTTTCTTGCATTTCTGGATACAAATCAAGCACCTGAAGTTTTTCAGTGCTTTGTTAAGTTTCTTTCTGAGACCTACTTTTTAGGTGCTCTAACTGCTAATCCTGTGTTGTATTTAGATGTGTTAGGTGATTTCTGGAACACAACAATAACCAGGACAGTTGTCCATGAGAATCAAGCTGCAACTATAGTGATAAACTGCACAATTAAGGGACAACAAGTGGAGATTCTTGAGGATGATGTCAACAAGGCTTTGGGCATTCCTACTGATAATCTGGTGGAAGCTCCAACTCAGGATGAGCTGCATGAGTTCATGGGCTTCATAAATTATTCTGAGAGGATTAATCTGGCCAGCATGAACAAGAAATATCTTAGGAGAAATGGTCATTCCTATTTGACTCTGTGATAAGGGCATTTACTTGCAGAAAGTCAGGATTTGACAATATTTCCAGTGTTGTCCAGAAGCTGGGCTACTCCATGGCTCAAAATAAACTGTTAAATGTAGGACACTACATTTTTGGAGGAGCTGAGCACCAGGTTGACAATGCCATTGGAATCAAGAGGTAAGGAGATCTTTCTGCCTAGATTTATTATGTCAACTTTAAATTATAAAGTAAATGACATACATATGATAGAAGGTGTAAAAAGGACACTAATTGGCAGTCGTAAGCAAGTATCCAAGATTCTATTTGGATCACTTCTTACTAAGAATAAGGTTCCAGTAAGTCTTAAGTTAACACCTTTCATGATTGAAAGATTTAAGACTTATCCTTATTCTATGCCAGACATGAGAAGTTTTGGTAATCAATCTAGCACAGCTATGATCCCTAAATCTGTGGAAGTACAAACACAGGAACACCCTCAGGGATCTTCCAAAGCTGCAACTATTCCTTCAAAACCTTTAGAAGCTAGGCAACCAACCACCTCATCTTCTCAAAAGGATGAGGTGAGTAAAAAGAAGAGAAAGGGGGCAACCTTAACTATAGTAACTGAGAGTGGTGAGGACATAGCTGAGAAAGAGTCACCCTTGGTCAAGAGATCCAAAAGGAGTAAACAAACTGAGCTGACCACTCTAGCCACCTCTGCATCCTCCCAACAGGATGTAGTTGTAAAACCAACCAATAGAGAGTCTGCACAGCCTACACAAGAAGCAATTCAAAAGTATGGTAGGAGAAACAAGGAAGGCACACACTGTGAGGACACATCTCTTGAAGCTCCCTCATTCATTCAGGGGGAGCTTCCAACACTCATAACTGAGCACCAAATTCTTATGACTCAAATTTCTTCTATTCCAATTCCACTTGAATCCACTTCTCAAGTGCAACAAAAATCAAGTGACTTAGCTCAAGAAGCGTTTCTCACCACCCATACACTCATTTTAGATGGTGAGAGGCTATATGCTGGGGTAGACCTTGATGACACCATCACAAACATGGGGGATTCATCAGTTTTTACTGAAGACCCCATGCATACTTGTAATGCACCTTCATGTGTAAAACAGTCTTCACAGACAGAACGGTTTTAGGGTAGTAATCATGAGGGGGGCTATCTAAATCCTCTCCAATTCAATTGGAGGCTCCTCACGTAGGAGCAACTCCCCTCATAACCCTAGCAGAAATTGCCTTGGCAGTTGAAGCTAAGAGTACAATTGCCCATGATCCTGTCATAGGGGAGGCAAGTATAGCACATTCAAGTGCTAGTGTATTGCAAGACACACAAGGGTTTGAGGCTGGTGTACATGACAGTAACCCAGTCAAATCCCCTCCAATTCAATTAGAGGTTCCCACTACAAGTGGAGGACAACACACTGTCAAAACCACAGAGCAATCTGTGAGTCAAACTGTGACTTCAGTCACAGGTGTTTCTGAACCTTCCTCCTCAGAACCTCATATTCTCTCTCAGTGGCTGCAAGAATCTGGCTCTCAACCAACTTCTATAGATGATCTACTAGTGGAGCAGATTTCTGGACTGGCCAACATCTCTCAGCATCTTCTGACTTCCAACATGAGCAATTAAGATTATCAAGCTATCATGCTTACATACAATGAAGAAGTTGAGAAGTAGAAAGAGAAAATTGTAAATGATGCAGAGCAAGATGGAAATGTGGATGCATGGCTATCTGATGACTTTGTGTTGGAAATGGATCAAGTCTTGGCCAGATTCAGGGAAGAGTATGTTATTATCCTTTGAAGCAATGCAAAGTCCTTGACTCCGCAAGAAGTATATGATGTAGTCACAAAAGTGCATAAAGCTCAACTCAAGGCTTTTCACCTTTTTGGTAAAGCTCTTGAAGTCAAATTGACTGGTCATGAAGACAGGATCAGGAAGATTGTGAGGGAAAAGATGGATGAACTCGTTCCCTCTCAAACTGAGATCAAAAATCAATTCAAACACTTTTCAGACCAAATATCCAGATATGATCTCAGTGGGGTAGATAAGGCATGACATCACTAAAGGTTTCCTTTGTTTCCTTGCACAAGCAAGTTCAAAATCATATCACTAACTCTAATGACACAAGGTTGAAGCTAGATCAGATGCACACTGCAAGATACACTCCTTCTCCCTTGGTCATGGATGAAATTCAGAAATTTGTGCAAGCTACATTTGGATCCTCTACTGTTGTCCCTACATCAAGCTCCCATCAACCTGCATCTACATCAACAAATCTATAGATTCAATCTCTACAAGGTCAAGTCACTGCATTGCATGACTCCAACTCTTCTCTCACTGCATAAGTTCAGGCCTTGACATCTATTGTCAAGAGCCAACAAACAGATATCCAAACCATGGTGGAGTCCCATAAGCATCTTCAAATGTAAAATTCTATAGCTTTGGGAGCCATCATGGCCAAACTCAACATACCACTACCTTCTCTACCTGAATTAGTAACGCCTGAAATTCCAACTCCCCTCATCATGCTTGTCAACAAGACTAAGGGGGAGATAGAGGCTAGATTGGCACAATCAAGGTCATCTCAACAATAAGTCCAGGGTGCGAAAAAGAAATTGTCTAAAGAAGTTGATCTTGACATAGAGAGACTTATTAGGGCTGCTGAAGGACCTAGTCTAAGCAGAGAGTTTGATGAACTACTCAAAGCCTTAAAAGCTTCTCTCAACAACAATCATTTCACATACAAAAAGGCCCTGGACAAGACAATTAATTTCATAAGAGTGATCATGGTCAATCAGGATAACTTTTTGAACAAGAGAATAATGATCAATGCAAATGACTCAGGGACATACAGATGTATGCAGGTGTCCATCAATTACCTTGTCTCAAGGAGGGCATATGAGTTAGATATCTTCATCAGCAAAGTGAATTTATAACTCACGAAGATACCATGCTATTAACTGAATTGGGAGATGCTCAAGTGGCTGCCTTTCCTAAAGCATATCTACAGCCAAGCAAGGGTATAACATACATCTGTCCAAACATCAAACAATTCAAACATTTTAATATCCCCAATACTGTGTCATGAGTAACAAGAAGCTTATCTGATCCTTGGAACTGGTTTAAAACCAAGAAGAACAAGAAAAATGATGATATGGAAATGATAAAGCTACTGAGGAGATATCTGGATAATACAGAAGCCAACTTGCCCAAAACATAGATCAACAAGGATGATTTGGATGATAATGAGCAGAAGAAAGATGATCAAAATCCTTCTGGCTCAAATCCAAGTCAATCCAGTAAGCCATCTCGCAGCAAGAGTGGAGAGAAGAAGGAGGATGACAAGAAAGATGAAGAAAAGAAGAGAAGAAGTGAGAGGAGAAGCAAAAAGCTTCATGATGGCTCAAACTACATCAAACCCTAAAATCCAAACACAACTAGCTCAAACCTCAGCTCAACCTACAACATAAACTACCTCAAACATCAACCTTCTCAACATATAAGCCAAAATTTCTGTACAAACAAACAGCCAACTCTTTCCTAAAAATTCCAATCTCCTCAAGCCAAAGAAATCTCAAGAAAATGACAACCCTACCTTTAGCCAAACCTTCACTAATTTTCAAGCACAAATTTGTTGGGAGAAAACCTAAGAAAGTCAAGTCTACATAGAAAGAAGAAGTCACTGAAAGAGCCATCTAGAATTGCGTTAAAGAGTCTGACTTTCGACCTCTAAATTGATGCACCTTAGATGAAGACCATTTCCAACATCTAGCTGAGGAAATTGTTAGGTCTGGCTTGTATCCCTGAAAGAAGTTAGAATTTATTTTGAAGATGGGAAATTCACTTTTCTTGGCAATGACTTAATGGATTCCTTGTCTCCAACAGAAATTAAGAGGGGTGATAAGCTTGTTAAAGGACAAGGATACTGCTACAAGGCATGGAGATTAGTTCTAGCTGAATGGTGATTGAGTGATTGAGATGTACATAAAAGATCTGAAGAGTTGAAAGCAAAATGAATGAGCAGAATCTCCAAAGATGGAAGATTTCTAAAATCAAAGATGGTGGATTCTCAAAATTCTGCATAGAATTTCTAGACAGTGGTTATCCTAAGATAGCAAGACAAAACTTGTGGAAGCTCTAAGTGGAACACCTATTATAGAAGAACTTGAACTTCTTGACCACTTAAAGGATCAACTTAGAGAAGAAGCAGACACAAAAATTGTCTTTACCTGATACTTGTAACCATTGAACCTTGTAAATCTTATGTTGTACAAAATTTGTAATTATATCAACCTTTGTGTATTAATTTTATTTTCCATCATTTTAAACTTGGGGTTAGTCTTGTTAACAGGCATAAATTTGTGTTAAGCAATTTTCTCACAAATTGGGGGAGATTTTTTGTATAAAACATGCATGTACCTCAACAAGACTAAGTCATATTGACAACCCTAAGTAAGTTATATTGTCATCTTAGTTTGTATTTGTACTTGTAATAATTTAAAGTCTATAAAAATGCAAAGGAGCAGACTGGAGTCTTTTTCCTGAAATAGTATCAAGCCTAAGGATTCTATCTGAAAGAAGATACAAGATGATCATGCCTCAGAAGAATTTTGAAGAAGCTTGGAGTTTGAAATAAATCTGTTTGGATAAAATACTCTAAGTCAAGATCTATACAAGTCACATATTTAGTGGTTATAGAGAAGTCATTTGAGAACTCCAAATGGACTTATCGAGAAGTCAGGAAAGCTACTAGAGAATCAGAGAGATATCGACAAGTCAAGAAGACACGAAGGTTGGAGATATCGACAAGTCATTTCTTCACTAGAGAACTCAGAGTTATCGACAAGTCTACATTCATTAGAGAACTCTGAGTTATCGATAGTCAAAGTCCACTAGATAACTCAGAGATATCGATAAGTCAAAATTCACTAGAGAACTCTAAGTTATCGACAAGTCAAAGTGAGACCTGATGCTGAGAGATCTCGACAAGCTAAAGTTTCATTCGAGAACTCAGAGACCTCTATAAGTCTAATTTACTAGAGCATTAAAGATCTCGATTGTAACGACCGAGAATTACGCTTGTATTATATATAATAATAATAATTATGAGTATTCTATGTGATTAAATGTGTAAGTCGTTTGAACCCTAACTGCTATGTGTTATGTGTGGTTGTTTTGATCCAACGTGTTTTGGATATTTATGAGCGTTCTATCGTCAGTTATATATTATATCAAAACCTGTACAGTTCAAAACTATGTTTTAAAAGCCCGTATTTCAAACAAAATCATTGGCCCTATTTGCCAAAAATGCCCTATACCGTATCGCTATTCTGAACCCTAGACGTTTTACCAATTGACCTTTTTCGCGAAAAAAGAAAAACGACTTTTCCGGACCCCTTCGGGTACCAAAAACCCCACAAAAATCACATTTTTTATTTTTATATGATTATGAAATTATCATATATCATTTTTCTTTGTATTTTTTGTATTTTTCACAATTTTGGGAATTTTTTAGTATTTATTTTGTATTTATTGGATATTTAAAAATTCATATTAATACCCAAAAATTATAAAAATTGGGGCCAAATATTTTTATTAGGAGTGTAATTAGACCCTTAATTTTACTTAGGGGTATTATTTTCATAAATATAAATACCTGAATTACTATTAATTAAATCAGTTAATTATAATTAAAAATCAGAAGAAAAAATAAAAAGAAAAAGAAAGGGGATTAGGGTTAGGGTTTTGTGAAAGAACAGCAGCAGAATCAATCGGACTTTTGAAGGTGATTCCGGTGACAGAAATTGAAGTGTGAGTAACCGATTTGAAGCCCAAAGTCTGTTCTATCAGATTATCACGTCAAAATCATCAACCGAGGTATAATTTGTGTTTCGTAATTTTTGGATTAATTTCTCGAATTCGGGTTGAAGTTCTGGTAATTGTTTGATGATTATGTTAGTATAGATGTTTAGATCGTCGATTTTGGAGTCGATTGACACCGGTTTTGTCGAGTTTGGCCTTCGGGTTTTGTCTCGCCGGAAAAACGGCGCCGCCGCCGCTGTTATCGGTGGTTTAGGCGGCGGGGACGGATATAAAACGAAGGAGGAACACAACAGGGGAGGCCTGGGAACGAAAGGGAACGAAGCAGCAGAAGAAACGAGGCCGATTGATTGCCGTTTTTGCTTCGTCGGAAGTTTCCGCCGGGCCGGAATCTGGGCAACGGCCGGCTGTTCTTCCCGACCCGATTGGGTTGGGGACGACCCGGTTTGCAACCCGGTTTCGACCCGGGTTTGATCCTAAAAACCCTAATCTGAAAACCTGTGTTGTGTTTCTGATATATTAATTTATTATATTTTCTAAAATCAGAAAATCAGTTTTAAAAATTCTAATAATTAATTAAAAATTAGTTTTAAATTCTGAAAAAAATAGTATTATTAATTTCTAAATTATTTTATTAATTTATAAATTCGAATTTAATTATTTAATTAATTATTTAATTATTTATCTAATTATTATTAGTATCTAATTAATTAATAATTAGGTAATTAATTAATAATTAGGTAATTAATTAATAAATAAGGATTAAAAATAATTAAAAATATGATTAATAATTCGATAATTAGTTATTATTACGAGTAATGATTCGATAATGAGAATTATTATTCGAGCGATAGTTATTCGAATAATATTGTAGTGATTATTTGTATCGTATAATTAAATACCGATAATTAATTGATTAACGAATCGTATAAGTTTCAGTAATAATGTAATAGTTCGATAATTATGTGAGGATTGCGAGTAGCTCGTATTTATACGAGCAATTAATCGTTGAGTTAGATTATAATTCGAGCACATAGTAGATATTCGATAAATAGCGTATCCGTTAATAGAATCGATTGATTATTTGTAAATAATCGATCTAATCGAATAAATATCGATAAGTTATAAATATATAATAAATTGTGATTAATCCTGATAATTAGAGATTTATTATTTTAGATTATTAAATAAGCAATTATTAATTATTATTAGTTATTTATTTATTCAATATTTAAAAAGTGATTAATTATTTCGATAATTAATCACATAATTTTCAATAAATCGTAACTTCTTCATTTTAACTCCAAAAATTATAAAAAAATTATTTTTGACTTTGATTTTTCTTAAATAATTATGTAAAAATTATTTAGGATTTAAAAGGTTGTAATAATTATTTATAATGAATAATAAATTAAATCATCCGTATTTACTTCATAACAATTCAACCGTTAGTCCGATTTGAGTGAAACGAAGACCTCTAGACTCAGAAAAATGAGACAAATCCATAAAAATGGTTGTAAGTTATAATTTCTTCTGAAAAAGAGTGGTTTGGTGATAATTGATAGTTCGTAGGTCCTAGTAGGGATATAATTGAGCTGAATAAATCCCGAAAAATTATAATAAAATCAGATACGACTAGTAATGCAGGTATAAGCCCAGAATTGATTCTAAAAATAATTATAAATCTAGAAATTAATTATGTGCTTTACGTGCTACGTGCTTTATGTGATTATATGAATAGATGTGCTGTATAAATGTATGTATATATATATGCGAGTCAGATAGAAACGCATGGGTAGACTGATAAGGTTGCGTGATATCAATTCAAGATACACGTATGTAGTAAATTATCTAAACACCTATCTTTCCATGATTTGTTCAGTGTTAGCAAGGCAGAGCAAGCTAGGGTCAGAAGACAGTGAGTTAAACCAGGTTAAGTACGCGCAAGGCAAGTTTTTCCCCTATTCTAAATTCAGAATAGTGAATTATATTTCTTTTCTATCATATCAATTCTCTTTGATAATCATTGTTCATATACACTGTTGTCCATTTATCATTACTTGTTCCAGTTTCATTTCAATTCTTGATTTACCCAATTTATTGAATTCCTGTTCATATTTCAATTCTTTTACCTACATATATTCTGGTATATCCTGGTGTTGGGATATATCAATAGCATACCGATTGTTCCGGATGCTCAGCCTTGGACTGGATGGTTACTATAAAGGCTGGGTTTTTCCCAGACCATTAATTAATAGGCCATAGTTGCCTGAGTACTCCTTATGTTGGTTGGGTCTATGCAGTTGGGTATAGATCCGCACTATATTCTGACTGATCAGCAGATTATAGTGCATATGTTGGTTCTTGTTTCCAGTCTTGTTCATTTGGCACTCGCCATCATTGGCAAATTTTTATCATATACAGATACAGATGGTTGTTCAAACCAGCAGCTTATTGGTTCATTTATTTCTCTCTCTTTATAATATATATATATTGTTGCAGGCTTGTTGAGCAATTTTGGCTCATTTCTTTTATTGTCACTCCTATTGTTTTACAGTTAAGGTAGAGAATGAAACCCATCAGGACCCGCATAGTCAAGAAGCGAGTCAAGCAGCGGGACCCTCTTATACCAAGAGTGTTCCTTCCTATTCCCGAAGAGAGCTTTGAATTGCCAGATCAGGTGTAGCAGGATAAGTAGTAATGTTGGGTTGAATAAAAGTTTTGTGTAGTTTGAATAAAAGATTGCGTAGTGAAACTGTAGATAATAAAGTTTTGTAATAAAGAGAGTTCTTGAGACAGGTTTTATTTAGTTGGGTTTGTAATAAAGTGTAGTGCATGATCTTGTTTCCAAACTCAACCCTTAAAAGATCCTGAGTAGTGATAGTTCGGGGTAATTATTATATTAATATTCCGCTTGTGCAGGTATAGTTGGTAATTGTTGTTAATAATGCCCCAAATCTATACCCGGATTTGGAGGGTGTTATAGTTGGTATCAGAGCTTAGGATTGACCTTGGAAAACAAGAATGTTAGGGTTAAGATAAGATAGGAAAATAAGATAGGATGAGAGTAAGAGTGTTAGGACTGTTAGTCTATGTGATTAGAAGTTATGAGTTATAGAATTGTGATTTGATTGTTTGTGTTATTATTTTTATGTATATTAGATGGCTTCTTTATCATCATCTACGGAGAGGACCGAGGACAGATCCAGTGGATGCACAGGTATAGCCCCAGTGTCAGAGCAGATCTTACCTCCATTGCCACTGAGCCAGCACCAGAGATACCACTTCCCCCGAGGTACCAGGTTTTGCAGATTATTTTCCATACGTTGAGCCAGAGATACCAGATATTCCACCATTAGAGTTTCCGATGTTTGATTCCTGATGGGTGATCTTCCGCAGTGGGAGGATTTAGAGCCTCAGATTCCTATGCCACCAGTCGAGATTCCAGAGATGCCACCGATGGAGCCAGAGGCAGAGCCGCCTGTGTATGCGCCTATGGAGCAGCCTGTCTTATTTCCTGCCCCATTAGCCTTTATGCACTGTTCCGGAGTTTATCAGTTTC